>NC_034195.2:51650975-51654003 GCF_002021735.2 Oncorhynchus kisutch
CACACCAGCCCTCACTCTCTCGGTCTCTCTCACACACCAGCCCTCACTCTCTCGGTCTCTCTCACACGCCAGCCCTCACTCACTCACTCACTCACTTATTCACTTTCTCTCTCTCTCTCTCTCTCTCTCTCTCTCACACACACACACACCAGTCCTCCCTCCCTTGCTCCCTCACTCACTCACTCACTCACTCACACACACCAGCCCTCCCTCCCTCCCTCGCTCCCTCACTCACTCACTCCCTCATTCACTCACTTACTCACTCACTCACACACACCAGCCCTCCCTCACTCACTCATTCACTCTCTCACACACACCAGCCCCCCCTCCCTCCCTCCCTCACTCACTCTCTCACACACACCAGCACACCCCTGAAGGGAAGCGTCCTGGCTAGAAGCCAGCCAAGAGCCGGTAGTTAGAAGGAGACCATTGCAACATGAGCAATTTGAAGACAGAGCCCTGAAGTCTGTCTCTCCTTGGTTAATGTTCTACTGATTGACCGTTTGGGTGGGAAAGCAAAACTCAAAAGAAAGCCGTGTGAAACCTTTAGTCCTGTATATCTTAGTTGGTGCCTGTGCACACACTTGCAATGGCATGATCACATACACCCTACTAAAATATAATGTATTGTACTTTGATAAAATCATCTGATGAAGTGGTGTGTATTATTATTGGTATTATGAACTACTTACGTCCCTTGCCAACAGATTCTGTAGTGTGTTAACCTGTAGTAATCTGAGAGGGACTTCCAGGGAACACTTATGATAGTCCTGGATGCTCCCGTGCATACCCAGCATCTCATCACTGAGGAATACGACAAAGTAAAGGCATTAAGAACAGGAAACGTACAGGAAGACACAGTAACAGCAGACATGAAGAATATCACACAGGAAGTAACAGCAGACATGAAGAATATCACACAGGAAGTAACAGCAGACATGAAGAATATCACACAGGAAGTAACAGCAGACATGAAGAATATCACACAGGAAGTAACAGCAGACAGGAAGACTATCACACAGTAACAGCAGACGGGAAGAATATCACACAGGAAGTAACAGCAGAAATGAAGAATATGACACAGGAAGTAACAGCAGACATGAAGAATATCAAACAGTAAGTAACAGCAGACATGAAGATTATCACACAGGAAGTAACAGCAGACATGAAGAATATCACACAGGAAGTAACAGCAGACATGAAGAATATCACACAGGAAGTAACAGCAGACATGAAGAATATCACACAGGAAGTAACAGCAGACATGAAGAATATCACAGCAGGAAGTAACAGCAGACATGAAGAATATCACACAGGAAGTAACAGCAGACATGAAGATTATTACACAGGAAGTAACAGCAGACAACGAATATCACACAGTAACAGCAGACATGAAGAATATCACACAGGAAGTAACAGCAGACATGAAGAATATCACACAGGAAGTAACAGCAGACATGA
Organism: Oncorhynchus kisutch; assembly: GCF_002021735.2. Lineage (NCBI taxonomy): Eukaryota > Metazoa > Chordata > Actinopteri > Salmoniformes > Salmonidae > Oncorhynchus > Oncorhynchus kisutch. Next base: position 51,652,437 of record NC_034195.2, read on the forward strand.
AGAATATCACATAGTAACAGCAGACATGAAGAATATCACACAGGAAGTAACAGCAGACATGAAGAATATCACACAGGAAGTAAAAAGCAGACATGAGAATATCACACAGGAAGTAACGGCAGACAACAAATATCTCACAGTAACAGCAGACATGAAAAATATCACACAGGAAGTAACAGCAGACATGAAGAATATCACACAGGAAGTAAAAGCAGACATGAAGAATATCACACAGGAAGTAACGGCAGACAACGAATATCTCACAGTAACAGCAGACATGAAAAATATCACACAGGAAGTAACAGCAGACAGGAAGAATATCACACAGGAAGTAAAAGCAGACATGAAAGAATATCACACAGGAAGTAAAAGCAGACATGAAGAATATCACACAGCAAGTAACAGCAGACATGAAGAATATCACACAGGAAGTAACAGCAGACAGGAAGAATATCCGCTGAAGCGTTAGTGTGCAGGGAGAGATACCAAACAAAGAGGACTTGTCCTCTCACTTGGAAATAGGTCAAGGCCAGGAGGGTAGAGTTGCCTGAGGGCTAGAGAGGGTAAAGGCTGGTTATAAACGACAATATCGAGACAATTAGAACGCTACAAATGTCGCTGTCAAAACCACATTTACATTTTATACTCCGGTGGAACGTCTATAGACGGGACAGATCTGTCTCCGTTGTCATGGTTACCCGACTGACAAAAAAAAAAACGTATACCATTCTCCAGCGGAATGCACTGCTTTTATTTCGTCACACTCACAACCATAAGATATTTTCTGTTAGCTCGACATTAACTTGTAAATAATTATCTGTTGTGAGTTTATTTTTCCTCTAATATTAAATAAACATTTGGTAAAGTTAAGACATTGAACTGGCTAGCCAGCTAGCTATGTATTGTCAGCTATGATATGGTCCTTATTTGAACTGGCTAGCCAGCTAGCTATGTATTGTCAGCTATGATATGGTCCTTATTTGAACTGGCTAGCCAGCTAGCTATGTATTGTCAGCTATGATATGGTCCTTATTTGAACTGGCTAGCCAGCTAGCTATGTAGGTAGCTAACGAGCTTGAAATGGACCAAAACATTGTCTAGAAAGTTTATTTGAGTTGTTGCTAGATTGACATCTAGTAAATTCATTTTTAAACGGATGGGCTGCTGTTAAAATACACCAGCTATGCTATTTTGGACCACCAGGCTGTTAACGCAGCCTGTCGTTTCTGTGTCTATACTTTTTTCATAACGATGTCGGGATGACAACAGAATGTTCACGATGTCACTGGCGACAACAGAATGTTCGTGATGTCACGGCGACAACAGAATGTTCGTGATGTCACGGCGACAACAGGAATGTTCACGATGTCACGGCGACAACAGAATGTTCACGATGTCACGGCGACAACAGAATGTTCACGATGTCACGGCGGCAACAGAATGTTCACGAGTCACGGCGACAACGAATGTTCACGATGTCACCGGCGACAACAGAATGGGTCACGATGTCACGGCGGCAACAGAATGTTCAGCCGATGTTCACGGCGACAACAGAATGTTCACGATG
>NC_034195.2:51654103-51690059 GCF_002021735.2 Oncorhynchus kisutch
TTTTTATAAAAGTACAACGGCTATGGGATAATTTCTGCGTTTCTCAAGGAGAAAACTTTGAAAGAGTGGCAAACGCAAAGACGTTTCCATGGTTCGTGTCTCATCTTGAATGTAAAAAAAAAACGACTCAGTTCATTGGATTGATATTCAAACATCTGAAAGGGATGTGGCGTTTCTTACTTGGACGTCAACATGCAGAGAGAAGCCAGTTGTTTGGTGCTTCCTTGTGGAGTGTCTATCAGTTTGATGCTCCAGGTATCCAGCTAAAAATATACAATACTGTATATCCAACTCAGTAGAAGCTTTTATTCAAAGCATTTATCCAAAGCGACTTACAGTATACAGTGAGGGAATACATTTTTAGTATGTGACCCCAGCAGGAATCGAACCCACGACAAAATAAAAAAATTAAACCGCATTTAACTCAAATAACACTTACTGTTAAAGGTCCAATGTAGTCATAAAATGTGATTTTTCACGTGTTTTATATTTATTTCGAAACTATTGAGTTTGGAATAATTCTGTGAAATTGTGAATTGTGCTTTTTTAGTGTAGGAGCTGTGTGAAAAGAATGCCTGAATTTCAGCCTGTTTGGATGGATGGAGTTTTAATAGACCAATAAGAGAGATAGTTCCAAACCTCTCTGCCAATTACAGATCGTTTTCAATTTTCCCCTTCCTACTCAGACCACTCCCAGACAGTCCTAGCAAAATTCTTGCTTGAGAAATTGCTCTTTTTTGCTAAGAAACTTTTTTGGTTCCCTTTTTTACCATTTTTAAACCATTTTAATTGAAAACAATCATAGTAAAGGTACTTAATTGTTACCCAGAAATGCTTTGAAATGGCTGCATTGGGCCTTTAACATCTTTCCTCCATCTCCACATAGATATCTTTGTTTCCAGTGAACTAAATCCCCAGAACGCTAGTTTTTTATTATCTTTGACTTTTATTTGAAGACCCTCTTGAGGTTAGAAAACCTTTTTTTTCTTTCGAGAGCCAACACAGTGATACTCACATGACTATATGTGGCTGTATTAAAGCGGTTCAGTCTGATAGCGGGTACAGTCAGATCACAGGAGAACCTCTTCTGAGCATTAGTCAGCAGAGCAGCACTGGAGGTTCTCCTCCGAGGGGGTACTGGAGGAGGGAAGGAGGGCTGCTCCTCTCAGGAGGACCTCTGTCTCCTGGGTCCTGTATATGTTTGAGAAAAATTTAAAAAAGTGTTTTATGATTTATTTCATGAAGTTTATTTGACAGGGATTATATACAGTACAAATCATATATAAATCAGAACAGTTGATGAATGTTATCAGATACAGTTAACACAGCTAATTTTCATATAATAATTAGACATTTGTCCTTTTTCACACATGTACGTATTGGAAATGTGTGTTTTATTTGCATATCCCCCTGAGAATGGTGTCAGAGCTCAGGGATCAGCGATTATAGAACAATTATGGTTAAGTGGTTTGCTCAAGGGCATATCAACAGATTTTTCAAATAAGGGGCTCTGGGATTTCCACAAGTGACCTTTCGGTTACTGGCCCAACGCTCCTAACCACTAGGGCAACCTGCTGGCCTTGTACATGGCAGGAGGATATTAAAACCATTCAACATACCTGGGTCTCAGGTAGGAATTTGGGCTGGGGACCCCTCCACCCACCCCCTGGGTGGTAGGGTCATCGGAGCTCTCATTGCCTCCGCCCTGGGACCAGAGAGGGGAGCGGGGGTTGGGGACTGGGCAGGGACAGAGCCGAGATGGAGTTGTACAGATCCCATTCCTCCTCCTCTAGAAAGACAGGGTCCAGACCAGCTAAGTCTTCCTGGTATCGTTCCATGAGGCACGCTGGGAAAAAGTTGTCTTCTTGTCTCTGTGAGTCATAATCCATAATCAGAAGGATTCATTGGGTACTAAAGTAAAGACATGCAACTCCTTCCTGTCTGTCTGTCAGACTTCACAACTCAATGACCAATCAGTGTACTCAGTTCAGTCCATGGCATGTGGAACTCTGGGATGTTGTGGTAAAAAAAAAACAATAGGTGGGTAAAACCCTTAAATACAAAACAAATACAAATCAGATACCACAAACTCAGTGGACTCTGTGTTCCCTCTGTGGCATGTTGAAGTCATGGTGTCATCAAAGAGGGTATTGTATATACTGCCAATCCAAATATGTGGTATGACATTTGCCAAATAGCTGAAGAGTCCCTTACAAAAAACAAAGATGGCAATCAGAGTGCAGTATAACTGCAGTACAATGAAGTATAACTGCAGTACAATGAAGTATAACTTCATTACAATGAAGTATAACTGCAGTACAATGAAGTATAACTTCAGTACAATGAAGTATAACTGCAGTACAATGAAGTATAACTTCAGTGCTTTGAGAGACGAGTCAAGGACCATATCACCTCCACCCTACCTGACACCCTAGACCCACTCCAATTTGCTTACCACCCAAATAGGTCCACAGACGATGCAATCTCAACTACACTGCACACTGCCCTAACCCATCTGGACAAGAGGAATACCTATGTGAGAATGCTGCTCATCGACTACAGCTCAGCATTTAACACCATAGTACCCTCCAAACTCGTCATCAAGCTCGAGACCCTGGGTCTCGACCCCGCCCTGTGCAACTGGGTACTGGACTTCCTGACGGGCCGCCCCCCAGGTGGTGAGGGTAGGTAACAACATCTCCACCCCGCTGATCCTTAACACTGGGGCCCCACAAGGGTGCGTCCTGAGCCCTCTCCTGTACTCCCTGTTCACCCACGACTGCGTGGCCACGCACGCCTCCAACTCAATCCTCAAGTTGCGGACGACACAACAGTGGTAGGCTTGATTACCAACAACGACGAGACGGCCTACAGGGAGGAGGTGAGGGCCCTTGGAGTGTGGCGTCAGGAAAATAACCTCACACTCAACGTCAACAAAACTAAGGAGATGATTGTGGACTTCAGGAAACAGCAGAGGGAACACCCCCTATCCACATCGATGGAACAGTAGTGGAGAGGGTAGTAAGTTTTATGTTCCTCGGCGTACACATCACAGACAAACTGAATTGGTCCACCCACACAGACAGCATCGTGAAGAAGGTGCAGCAGCGCCTCTTCAACCTCAGGAGGCTGAAGAAATTTGGCTTGTCCCCAAAAGCACTCACAAACTTCTACAGATGCACAATCGAGAGCATCCTGTCGGGTTGTATCACTGCCTGGTACGGCAACTGCTCCGACCCACAACCGTAAGGCTCTCCAGAGGGTAGTGAGGTCTGCACAACGCATCACCGGGGGCAAACTACCTGCCCTCCAGGACACCTACACCACCCGATGTCACAGGAAGGCCATAAAGATCATCAAGGACAACAACCACCCGAGCCACTGCCTGTTCACCCCGCTATCATCCAGAAGGCGAGGTCAGTACAGGTGCATCAAAGCTGGGACCGAGAGACTGAAAAACAGCTTCTATCTCAAGGCCATCAGACTGTTAAACAGCCACCACTAACATTGAGTGGCTGCTGCCAACACACTGACTCAACTCTAGCCACTTTAATAATGGGAATTGATGGGAATGTATGTAAAATATATCACTAGCCACTTTAAACAATGCTACTTAATATAATGTTTACATACCCTACATAATTCATCTCATATGTATACGTATATACTGTACTCTATATAATCTACTGCATCTTTATGTAATACATGTATCACTAGCCACTTTAAACTATGCCACTTTGTTTACATACCCTACATTACTCATCTCATATGTATATACTGTACTCGATACCATCTACTGTATCTTGCCTATGCCGCTCTGTACCATCACTCATTCATCTATCTTTATGTACATATTCTTTATCCCTTTACACTTCTGTGTATAAGGTAGTAGTTTTGGAATTGTTAGGTTAGATTACTCGTTGGTTATTACTGCATTGTCGGAACTAGAAGCACAAGCATTTCGCTACACTCGCATTAACATCTGCTAACCATGTGTATGTGACAAATAAAATTTGATTTGAAGTATAACTGCAGTACAATGAAGTATAACTGCAGTACAATGAAGTATAACTGCAGTACAATGAAGTATAACTGCAGTACAATGAAGTATAACTGCAGTACAATGAAGTATAACTTCAGTACGCTGCAAATGCTGCATCAAAAATAACACTATTCTTATGTTTTATTTACTACAGTAATTTTGCAGGGGTTTTACTGAAGTACAGTGAGGTTATTCTGTAATAACTGAGTCCAAAAATACCACAGGCAGTTACTGCACATTACTGTAGTTTCAAAACTGCATTATTTTTAACTGCAATATTTGTTTGTAAAGACTACAGGGCTAGTAGTATAACATGTCGTGACACACTTGTTGTACTGTGTTTCAGTTGTCTTCACAATTGTTTGACACAGATACACTCTACACCTAAGTATTTCCCCCCCCCCCCAAAAAGAGTCATTTTTTTTGTATGTAGACTACTTCTACAGCACAAACTGACAATATTACTAAACCATCATTTCAGTTAGTCTAATAATTGACAGACTTTTCAAACGGTTAACAGGACATTTTACCAGAGCCCATTTCAGACAGCTGTTCTTTGAGACTGTAGGCTAGAATAAAGTTCAAAACCATTATTTTGAAGACACCACTATTTACATGTTTTCACTGACCACAGAGAGGGACATTTGGATCAGCCTGATCTATATTTAACAATAACACAATCATACGTTTGTTATAATTTACAGTCAAGATAAAAGCAGGCACAGATCATATTTCTGACCGCCAAAAATAATATTTCAGGAAAATAATATTTATGCCGCAAGTTTCAATAGTAAAAAAAAAAAACTCCTTAAAAAACGTAAAAACCTGTTTAAGAAACATAATTGTGTGAAATGTATATCGTTATTTATGTGAGAGTCTTACCGTCAGACCTCCGACATTGTCACAGCACAGTCGACTACCTGTCAGGGCGAAGGTATGAAGGTATGCGCCGTAGACGACGGTGTGTCAATCATCAAGTCAAACTATAGAAGCGTTTCTGGATCGGTTCCCCGGATGTGCTAATTCTAATCATAGCTCCCCGCCGTGGCGTCGCCGATAATAATCAAAGAGCTCGTCTTCACGGTCGCGCGTAATGGACGTCAAATGTGATATTTACAGTCGAGTCACTTTTGGTTCATGAGGAAGCTTAACTCTCTCTTTGGGGTGCAACCAGGCCCTCTAGTGGAATGAAATAAACACAACAATAGTGAACAAATGTGGACAAATCTGCCTAAATTGGTGGTAGAGAAGACTACTTACTACAGCTGCCCATTATGTAGGCTATTTGCATGAATACTTTAACAGAAAACATATCTGTGAGTCTTTCTGTACTGTATAGCTTCCCCAGAATAGCTTACTCTATTCAATATTCATTTTTATTTTAATATGCAAGTCAGTAAAGAACAAAATCTTATTTTCAATGACGGCCTAGGAACAGTGGATTAACTGCCTGTTCAGGGGCAGAACGACAGATTTTTACATTGTCAGTTCGGGGGATTCAATCTTGCAATCTTCCAGTTACTAGTCCAACACTCCAACACCAACCTGCCGCCCCTCCACTCTAACCACTAGGCCACCTGTCGCCCCTCCACTCTAACCACTAGTCTACCTGCCGCCCCTCCATTCTAACCACTAGGCTACCTGCCGCCCCTCCACTCTAACCACTAGGCTACCTGCCTCCCCTCCACTCTAACCACTAGGCTACCTGCCGCCCCTCCTCTCTAACCACTAGACTACCTGCCGCCCCTCCACTCTAACCACTAGGCTACCAGCCGCCCCTCCTCTCTAACCACTAGGCTACCTGCCGCCCCTCCTCTCTAACCACTAGGCTACCTGCCGCCCATCCTCTCTAACCACTAGGCTACCTGCCGCCCCTCCACTCTAACCACTAGGCTACCTGCCGCCCCTCCTCTCTAACCACTAGGCTACCTGCCACCCCTCCTCTCTAACCACTAGGCTACCTGCCGCCCCTCCTCTCTAACCACTAGGCTACCTGCCGCCCCTCCTCTCTAACCACTAGGCTACCCTGCCGCCCCTCCTCTCTAACCACTAGGCTACCTGCCGCCCCTCCTCTCTAACCACTAGGCTACCTGCCGCCCCTCCACTCTAACCACTAAACTACCCTGCCGCCCCTCCACTCTAACCACTAGGCTACCTGCCGCCCCTCCTCTCTAACCACTAGGCTACCTGCCGCCCCTCCTCTCTAACCACTAGGCTACCAGCCGCCCCTCCACTCTAACCACTAGGCTACCTGCCGCCCCTCCTCTCTAACCACTAGGCTACCTGCCGCCCCTCCTCTCTAACCACTAGGCTACCCTGCCGCCCCTCCACTCTAACCACTAGGCTACCTGCCGCCCCTCCACTCTAACCACTAGGCTACCTGCCGCCCCTCCACTCTAACCACTAGGCTACCTGCCGCCCCTCCTCTCTAACCACTAGGCTACCCTGCCGCACCTCCACTCTAACCACTAGGCTACCTGCCACCCCTCCTCTCTAACCACTAGGCTACCCTCCCGCCCCTCCACTCTAACCACTAGGCTACCTGCCGCCCCTCCACTCTAACCACTAGGCTACCTGCCGACCCTCCACTCTAACCACTAGGCTACCTGCCGCCCCTCCTCTCTAACCACTAGGCTACCCTGCCGCCCCTCCACTCTAACCACTAGGCTACCTGCCCCCCTCCTCTCTAACCACTAGGCTACCCTGCCGCCCCTCCACTCTAACCACTAGGCTACCTGCCGCCCCTCCACTCCAACCACTAGGCTACCTGCCGCCCCTCCACTCCAACCACTAGGCTACCTGCCGCCCCTCCACTCCAACCACTAGGCTACCAGCCGCCCCTCCACTCTAACCACTAGGCTACCAGCCGCCCCTCCACTCTAACCACTAGGCTACCAGCCGCCCCTCCACTCTAACCACTAGGCTACCTGCCGCCCCTCCACTCTAACCACTAGGCTACCCTCCCCGCCCCTCCACTCTAACCACTAGGCTACCTGCCGCCCCTCCACTCTAACCACTAGGCTACCTGCCGACCCTCCACTCTAACCACTAGGCTACCTGCCGCCCCTCCTCTCTAACCACTAGGCTACCCTGCCGCCCCTCCACTCTAACCACTAGGCTACCTGCCCCCCTCCTCTCTAACCACTAGGCTACCCTGCCGCCCCTCCACTCTAACCACTAGGCTACCTGCCGCCCCTCCACTCCAACCACTAGGCTACCTGCCGCCCCTCCACTCCAACCACTAGGCTACCTGCCGCCCCTCCACTCCAACCACTAGGCTACCAGCCGCCCCTCCACTCTAACCACTAGGCTACCAGCCGCCCCTCCACTCTAACCACTAGGCTACCAGCCGCCCCTCCACTCTAACCACTAGGCTACCTGCCGCCCCTCCACTCTAACCACTAGGCTACCTGCCGCCCCTCCACTCTAACCACTAGGCTACCAGCCGCCCCTCCACTCTAACCACTAGGCTACCTGCCGCCCCTCCACTCTAACCACTAGGCTACCTGCCGCCCCTCCACTCTAACCACTAGGCTACCTGCCGCCCCTCCACTCCAACCACTAGGCTACCTGCCGCCCCTCCACTCTAACCACTAGGCTACCAGCCGCCCCTCCTCTCTAACCACTAGGCTACCAGCCGCCCCTCCACTCTAACCACTAGGCTACCTGCCGCCCCTCCACTCCAACCACTAGGCTACCTGCCGCCCCTCCACTCCAACCACTAGGCTACCAGCCGCCCCTCCTCTCTAACCACTAGGCTACCAGCCGCCCCTCCACTCTAACCACTAGACTACCTGCCAACCCTCCACTCTAACCACTAGGCTACCAGCCGCCCCTCCACTCTAACCACTAGGCTACCTGCCACCACTCCACTCTAACCACTAGGCTACCAGCCGCCCCTCCACTCTAACCACTAGGCTACCAGCCGCCCCTCCACTCTAACCACTAGGCTACCAGCCGCCCCTCCACTCTAACCACTAGGCTACCAGCCGCCCCTCCACTCTAACCACTAGGCTACCAGCCGCCCCTCCACTCTAACCACTAGGCTACCAGCCGCCCCTTCACTCTAACCACTAGGCTACCAGCCGCCCCTCCACTCTAACCACTAGGCTACCTGCCGCCCCTCCACTCTAACCACTAGGCTACCAGCCGCCCCTCCACTCTAACCACTAGGCTACCAGCCGCCCCTCCACTCTAACCACCAGGCTACCAGCCGCCCCTTCACTCTAACCACTAGGCTACCAGCCGCCCCTCCACTCTAACCACTAGGCTACCTGCCCCCCCTCCTCTCTAACCACTAGGCTACCCTGCCGCCCCTTCACTCTAACCACTAGGCTACCTGCCGCCCCTCCTCTCTAACCACTAGGCTACCCTGCCGCCCCTCCACTCTAACCACTAGGCTACCCTGCCGCCCCTCCACTCTAACCACTAGGCTACCCTGCCACCCCTCCACTCTAACCACTAGGCTACCAGCCGCCCCTCCACTCTAACCACTAGGCTACCTGCCGCCCCTCCACTCTAACCACTAGGCTACCCTGCCGCCCCTCCACTCTAACCACTAGGCTACCTGCCGCCCCTCCACTCCAACCACTAGGCTACCTGCCGCCCCTCCACTCCAACCACTAGGCTACCTGCCGCCCCTCCACTCCAACCACTAGGCTACCAGCCGCCCCTCCACTCTAACCACTAGGCTACCTGCCGCCCCTCCACTCCAACCACTAGGCTACCTGCCGCCCCTCCACTCTAACCACTAGGCTACCAGCCGCCCCTCCTCTCTAACCACTAGGCTACCAGCCGCCCCTCCACTCTAACCACTAGGCTACCTGCCGCCCCTCCACTCCAACCACTAGGCTACCTGCCGCCCCTCCACTCCAACCACTAGGCTACCAGCCGCCCCTCCTCTCTAACCACTAGGCTACCAGCCGCCCCTCCACTCTAACCACTAGACTACCTGCCAACCCTCCACTCTAACCACTAGGCTACCAGCCGCCCCTCCACTCTAACCACTAGGCTACCTGCCACCACTCCACTCTAACCACTAGGCTACCAGCCGCCCCTCCACTCTAACCACTAGGCTACCAGCCGCCCCTCCACTCTAACCACTAGGCTACCAGCCGCCCCTCCACTCTAACCACTAGGCTACCAGCCGCCCCTCCACTCCAACCACTAGGCTACCAGCCGCCCCTCCACTCTAACCACTAGGCTACCTGCCGCCCCTCCACTCCAACCACTAGGCTACCTGCCGCCCCTCCACTCCAACCACTAGGCTACCAGCCGCCCCTCCTCTCTAACCACTAGGCTACCAGCCGCCCCTCCACTCTAACCACTAGACTACCTGCCAACCCTCCACTCTAACCACTAGGCTACCAGCCGCCCCTCCACTCTAACCACTAGGCTACCTGCCACCACTCCACTCTAACCACTAGGCTACCAGCCGCCCCTCCACTCTAACCAATAGGCTACCAGCCGCCCCTCCACTCTAACCACTAGGCTACCAGCCGCCCCTCCACTCTAACCACTAGGCTACCAGCCGCCCCTCCACTCCAACCACTAGGCTACCTGCCGCCCCTCCACTCTAACCACTAGGCTACCTGCCGCCCCTCCACTCTAACCACTAGGCTACCAGCCGCCCCTCCACTCTAACCACTAGGCTACCTGCCGCCCCTCCACTCTAACCACTAGGCTACCTGCCGCCCCTCCTCTCTAACCACTAGGCTACCCTGCCGCCCCTCCACTCTAACCACTAGGCTACCTGCCCCCCTCCTCTCTAACCACTAGGCTACCCTGCCGCCCCTCCACTCTAACCACTAGGCTACCTGCCACCCCTCCACTCTAACCACTAGGCTACCAGCCGCCCCTCCACTCTAACCACTAGGCTACCTGCCGCCCCTCCACTCTAACCACTAGGCTACCCTGCCGCCCCTCCACTCTAACCACTAGGCTACCTGCCGCCCCTCCACTCCAACCACTAGGCTACCTGCCGCCCCTCCACTCCAACCACTAGGCTACCTGCCGCCCCTCCACTCCAACCACTAGGCTACCAGCCGCCCCTCCACTCTAACCACTAGGCTACCAGCCGCCCCTCCACTCTAACCACTAGGCTACCAGCCGCCCCTCCACTCTAACCACTAGGCTACCTGCCGCCCCTCCACTCTAACCACTAGGCTACCTGCCGCCCCTCCACTCCAACCACTAGGCTACCTGCCGCCCCTCCACTCCAACCACTAGGCTACCAGCCGCCCCTCCTCTCTAACCACTAGGCTACCAGCCGCCCCTCCACTCTAACCACTAGACTACCTGCCAACCCTCCACTCTAACCACTAGGCTACCAGCCGCCCCTCCACTCTAACCACTAGGCTACCTGCCACCACTCCACTCTAACCACTAGGCTACCAGCCGCCCCTCCACTCTAACCACTAGGCTACCAGCCGCCCCTCCACTCTAACCACTAGGCTACCAGCCGCCCCTCCACTCTAACCACTAGGCTACCAGCCGCCCCTCCACTCCAACCACTAGGCTACCAGCCGCCCCTCCACTCTAACCACTAGGCTACCTGCCGCCCCTCCACTCCAACCACTAGGCTACCTGCCGCCCCTCCACTCCAACCACTAGGCTACCAGCCGCCCCTCCTCTCTAACCACTAGGCTACCAGCCGCCCCTCCACTCTAACCACTAGACTACCTGCCAACCCTCCACTCTAACCACTAGGCTACCAGCCGCCCCTCCACTCTAACCACTAGGCTACCTGCCACCACTCCACTCTAACCACTAGGCTACCAGCCGCCCCTCCACTCTAACCAATAGGCTACCAGCCGCCCCTCCACTCTAACCACTAGGCTACCAGCCGCCCCTCCACTCTAACCACTAGGCTACCAGCCGCCCCTCCACTCCAACCACTAGGCTACCTGCCGCCCCTCCACTCTAACCACTAGGCTACCTGCCGCCCCTCCACTCTAACCACTAGGCTACCAGCCGCCCCTCCACTCTAACCACTAGGCTACCTGCCGCCCCTCCACTCTAACCACTAGGCTACCTGCCGCCCCTCCTCTCTAACCACTAGGCTACCCTGCCGCCCCTCCACTCTAACCACTAGGCTACCTGCCCCCCTCCTCTCTAACCACTAGGCTACCCTGCCGCCCCTCCACTCTAACCACTAGGCTACCTGCCACCCCTCCACTCTAACCACTAGGCTACCAGCCGCCCCTCCACTCTAACCACTAGGCTACCTGCCGCCCCTCCACTCTAACCACTAGGCTACCCTGCCGCCCCTCCACTCTAACCACTAGGCTACCTGCCGCCCCTCCACTCCAACCACTAGGCTACCTGCCGCCCCTCCACTCCAACCACTAGGCTACCTGCCGCCCCTCCACTCCAACCACTAGGCTACCAGCCGCCCCGCCACTCTAACCACTAGGCTACCAGCCGCCCCTCCACTCTAACCACTAGGCTACCAGCCGCCCCTCCACTCTAACCACTAGGCTACCTGCCGCCCCTCCACTCTAACCACTAGGCTACCTGCCGCCCCTCCACTCTAACCACTAGGCTACCAGCCGCCCCTCCACTCTAACCACTAGGCTACCTGCCGCCCCTCCACTCTAACCACTAGGCTACCTGCCGCCCCTCCACTCTAACCACTAGGCTACCTGCCGCCCCTCCACTCCAACCACTAGGCTACCTGCCGCCCCTCCACTCTAACCACTAGGCTACCAGCCGCCCCTCCTCTCCCACCACTAGGCTACCAGCCGCCCCTCCACTCCAACCACTAGGCTACCTGCCGCCCCTCCACTCCAACCACTAGGCTACCTGCCGCCCCTCCACTCCAACCACTAGGCTACCAGCCGCCCCTCCTCTCTAACCACTAGGCTACCAGCCGCCCCTCCACTCTAACCACTAGACTACCTGCCAACCCTCCACTCTAACCACTAGGCTACCAGCCGCCCCTCCACTCTAACCACTAGGCTACCTGCCACCACTCCACTCTAACCACTAGGCTACCAGCCGCCCCTCCACTCTAACCACTAGGCTACCAGCCGCCCCTCCACTCTAACCACTAGGCTACCAGCCGCCCCTCCACTCTAACCACTAGGCTACCAGCCGCCCCTCCACTCTAACCACTAGGCTACCAGCCGCCCCTCCACTCTAACCACTAGGCTACCAGCCGCCCCTACACTCTAACCACTAGGCTACCAGCCGCCCCTCCACTCTAACCACTAGGCTACCTGCCGCCCCTCCACTCTAACCACTAGGCTACCAGCCGCCCCTCCACTCTAACCACTAGGCTACCAGCCGCCCCTCCACTCTAACCACTAGGCTACCAGCCGCCCCTTCACTCTAACCACTAGGCTACCAGCCGCCCCTCCACTCTAACCACTAGGCTACCTGCCCCCCTCCTCTCTAACCACTAGGCTACCCTGCCGCCCCTTCACTCTAACCACTAGGCTACCTGCCGCCCCTCCTCTCTAACCACTAGGCTACCCTGCCGCCCCTCCACTCTAACCACTAGGCTACCCTCCCGCCCCTCCACTCTAACCACTAGGCTACCCTGCCGCCCCTCCACTCTAACCACTAGGCTACCAGCCGCCCCTCCACTCTAACCACTAGGCTACCTGCCGCCCCTCCACTCTAACCACTAGGCTACCCTGCCGCCCCTCCACTCTAACCACTAGGCTACCTGCCGCCCCTCCACTCCAACCACTAGGCTACCTGCCGCCCCTCCACTCCAACCACTAGGCTACCTGCCGCCCCTCCACTCCAACCACTAGGCTACCAGCCGCCCCTCCACTCTAACCACTAGGCTACCAGCCGCCCCTCCACTCTAACCACTAGGCTACCTGCCGCCCCTCCACTCTAACCACTAGGCTACCTGCCGCCCCTCCACTCTAACCACTAGGCTACCAGCCGCCCCTCCACTCTAACCACTAGGCTACCTGCCGCCCCTCCACTCTAACCACTAGGCTACCAGCCACTAGGCTACCAGCCGCCCCTCCACTCTAACCAATAGGCTACCAGCCGCCCCTTCACTCTAACCACTAGGCTACCAGCCGCCCCTCCACTCTAACCACTAGGCTACCAGCCGCCCCTCCACTCCAACCACTAGGCTACCTGCCGCCCCTCCACTCTAACCACTAGGCTACCTGCCGCCCCTCCACTCTAACCACTAGGCTACCTGCCGCCCCTCCACTCTAACCACTAGGCTACCAGCCGCCCCTCCACTCTAACCACTAGGCTACCAGCCACCCCTCCTCTCTAACCACTAGGCTACCAGCCGCCCCTCCACTCTAACCACTAGGCTACCAGCCGCCCCTCCACTCTAACCACTAGGCTACCAGCCGCCCCTCCTCTCTAACCACTAGGCTACCAGCCGCCCCTCCACTCTAACCACTAGGCTACCAGCCGCCCCTCCACTCTAACCAATAGGCTACCAGCCGCCCCTTCACTCTAACCACTAGGCTACCAGCCGCCCCTCCACTCTAACCACTAGGCTACCAGCCGCCCCTCCACTCTAACCACTAGGCTACCAGCCGCCCCTCCACTCTAACCACTAGGCTACCAGCCGCCCCTCCACTCTAACCACTAGGCTACCAGCCGCCCCTTCACTCTAACCACTAGGCTACCAGCCGCCCCTCCACTCTAACCACTAGGCTACCTGCCGCCCCTCCACTCTAACCACTAGGCTACCAGCCGCCCCTCCACTCTAACCACTAGGCTACCAGCCGCCCCTCCACTCTAACCACTAGGCTACCAGCCGCCCCTTCACTCTAACCACTAGGCTACCAGCCGCCCCTCCACTCTAACCACTAGGCTACCTGCCCCCCTCCTCTCTAACCACTAGGCTACCCTGCCGCCCCTTCACTCTAACCACTAGGCTACCTGCCGCCCCTCCTCTCTAACCACTAGGCTACCCTGCCGCCCCTCCACTCTAACCACTAGGCTACCCTGCCGCCCCTCCACTCTAACCACTAGGCTACCCTGCCGCCCCTTCACTCTAACCACTAGGCTACCTGCCGCCCCTCCTCTCTAACCACTAGGCTACCCTGCCGCCCCTCCACTCTAACCACTAGGCTACCCTGCCGCCCCTCCACTCTAACCACTAGGCTACCAGCCGCCCCTCCACTCTAACCACTAGGCTACCAGCCGCCCCTCCACTCTAACCACTAGGCTACCAGCCGCCCCTTCACTCTAACCACTAGGCTACCAGCCGCCCCTCCACTCTAACCACTAGGCTACCTGCCGCCCCTCCACTCTAACCACTAGGCTACCAGCCGCCCCTCCACTCTAACCACTAGGCTACCAGCCGCCCCTCCACTCTAACCAATAGGCTACCAGCCGCCCCTTCACTCTAACCACTAGGCTACCAGCCGCCCCTCCACTCTAACCACTAGGCTACCAGCCGCCCCTCCACTCCAACCACTAGGCTACCTGCCGCCCCTCCACTCTAACCACTAGGCTACCTGCCGCCCCTCCACTCTAACCACTAGGCTACCAGCCGCCCCTCCACTCTAACCACTAGGCTACCTGCCGCCCCTCCACTCTAACCACTAGGCTACCAGCCGCCCCTCCACTCTAACCACTAGGCTACCAGCCGCCCCTCCTCTCTAACCACTAGGCTACCAGCCGCCCCTCCACTCTAACCACTAGGCTACCAGCCGCCCCTCCACTCTAACCACTAGGCTACCAGCCGCCCCTCCTCTCTAACCACTAGGCTACCAGCCGCCCCTCCACTCTAACCACTAGGCTACCAGCCGCCCCTCCACTCTAACCAATAGGCTACCAGCCGCCCCTTCACTCTAACCACTAGGCTACCAGCCGCCCCTCCACTCTAACCACTAGGCTACCAGCCGCCCCTCCACTCTAACCACTAGGCTACCAGCCGCCCCTCCACTCTAACCACTAGGCTACCAGCCGCCCCTCCACTCTAACCACTAGGCTACCAGCCGCCCCTTCACTCTAACCACTAGGCTACCAGCCGCCCCTCCACTCTAACCACTAGGCTACCTGCCGCCCCTCCACTCTAACCACTAGGCTACCAGCCGCCCCTCCACTCTAACCACTAGGCTACCAGCCGCCCCTCCACTCTAACCACTAGGCTACCAGCCGCCCCTTCACTCTAACCACTAGGCTACCAGCCGCCCCTCCACTCTAACCACTAGGCTACCTGCCCCCCTCCTCTCTAACCACTAGGCTACCCTGCCGCCCCTTCACTCTAACCACTAGGCTACCTGCCGCCCCTCCTCTCTAACCACTAGGCTACCTGCCGCCCCTCCACTCTAACCACTAGGCTACCAGCCGCCCCTCCACTCTAACCACTAGGCTACCAGCCGCCACTCCACTCTAACCACTAGGCTACCAGCCGCCCCTTCACTCTAACCACTAGGCTACCAGCCGCCCCTCCACTCTAACCACTAGGCTACCTGCCCCCCTCCTCTCTAACCACTAGGCTACCCTGCCGCCCCTTCACTCTAACCACTAGGCTACCTGCCGCCCCTCCTCTCTAACCACTAGGCTACCCTGCCGCCCCTCCACTCTAACCACTAGGCTACCCTGCCGCCCCTCCACTCTAACCACTAGGCTACCCTGCCACCCCTCCACTCTAACCACTAGGCTACCAGCCGCCCCTCCACTCTAACCACTAGGCTACCTGCCGCCCCTCCACTCTAACCACTAGGCTACCCTGCCGCCCCTCCACTCTAACCACTAGGCTACCTGCCGCCCCTCCACTCCAACCACTAGGCTACCTGCCGCCCCTCCACTCCAACCACTAGGCTACCTGCCGCCCCTCCACTCCAACCACTAGGCTACCAGCCGCCCCTCCACTCTAACCACTAGGCTACCTGCCGCCCCTCCACTCCAACCACTAGGCTACCTGCCGCCCCTCCACTCTAACCACTAGGCTACCAGCCGCCCCTCCTCTCTAACCACTAGGCTACCAGCCGCCCCTCCACTCTAACCACTAGGCTACCTGCCGCCCCTCCACTCTAACCACTAGGCTACCTGCCGCCCCTCCACTCTAACCACTAGGCTACCTGCCGCCCCTCCACTCCAACCACTAGGCTACCTGCCGCCCCTCCACTCTAACCACTAGGCTACCAGCCGCCCCTCCTCTCTAACCACTAGGCTACCAGCCGCCCCTCCACTCTAACCACTAGGCTACCTGCCACCCCTCCACTCCAACCACTAGGCTACCTGCCGCCCCTCCACTCCAACCACTAGGCTACCAGCCGCCCCTCCTCTCTAACCACTAGGCTACCAGCCGCCCCTCCACTCTAACCACTAGACTACCTGCCAACCCTCCACTCTAACCACTAGGCTACCAGCCGCCCCTCCACTCTAACCACTAGGCTACCTGCCACCACTCCACTCTAACCACTAGGCTACCAGCCGCCCCTCCACTCTAACCACTAGGCTACCAGCCGCCCCTCCACTCTAACCACTAGGCTACCAGCCGCCCCTCCACTCTAACCACTAGGCTACCAGCCGCCCCTCCACTCTAACCACTAGGCTACCAGCCGCCCCTCCACTCTAACCACTAGGCTACCAGCCGCCCCTCCACTCTAACCACTAGGCTACCAGCCGCCCCTTCACTCTAACCACTAGGCTACCAGCCGCCCCTCCACTCTAACCACTAGGCTACCTGCCGCCCCTCCACTCTAACCACTAGGCTACCAGCCGCCCCTCCACTCTAACCACTAGGCTACCAGCCGCCCCTCCACTCTAACCACTAGGCTACCAGCCGCCCCTTCACTCTAACCACTAGGCTACCAGCCGCCCCTCCACTCTAACCACTAGGCTACCTGCCCCCCTCCTCTCTAACCACTAGGCTACCCTGCCGCCCCTTCACTCTAACCACTAGGCTACCTGCCGCCCCTCCTCTCTAACCACTAGGCTACCCTGCCGCCCCTCCACTCTAACCACTAGGCTACCCTGCCGCCCCTCCACTCTAACCACTAGGCTACCCTGCCACCCCTCCACTCTAACCACTAGGCTACCAGCCGCCCCTCCACTCTAACCACTAGGCTACCTGCCGCCCCTCCACTCTAACCACTAGGCTACCCTGCCGCCCCTCCACTCTAACCACTAGGCTACCTGCCGCCCCTCCACTCCAACCACTAGGCTACCTGCCGCCCCTCCACTCCAACCACTAGGCTACCTGCCGCCCCTCCACTCCAACCACTAGGCTACCAGCCGCCCCTCCACTCTAACCACTAGGCTACCAGCCGCCCCTCCACTCTAACCACTAGGCTACCTGCCGCCCCTCCACTCTAACCACTAGGCTACCTGCCGCCCCTCCACTCTAACCACTAGGCTACCAGCCGCCCCTCCACTCTAACCACTAGGCTACCTGCCGCCCCTCCACTCTAACCACTAGGCTACCTGCCGCCCCTCCACTCTAACCACTAGGCTACCTGCCGCCCCTCCACTCCAACCACTAGGCTACCTGCCGCCCCTCCACTCTAACCACTAGGCTACCAGCCGCCCCTCCTCTCTAACCACTAGGCTACCATCCGCCCCTCCACTCTAACCACTAGGCTACCTGCCGCCCCTCCACTCCAACCACTAGGCTACCTGCCGCCCCTCCACTCCAACCACTAGGCTACCAGCCGCCCCTCCTCTCTAACCACTAGGCTACCAGCCGCCCCTCCACTCTAACCACTAGACTACCTGCCAACCCTCCACTCTAACCACTAGGCTACCAGCCGCCCCTCCACTCTAACCACTAGGCTACCTGCCACCACTCCACTCTAACCACTAGGCTACCAGCCGCCCCTCCACTCTAACCACTAGGCTACCAGCCGCCCCTCCACTCTAACCACTAGGCTACCAGCCGCCCCTCCACTCTAACCACTAGGCTACCAGCCGCTCCTCCACTCTAACCACTAGGCTACCAGCCGCCCCTCCACTCTAACCACTAGGCTACCAGCCGCCCCTTCACTCTAACCACTAGGCTACCAGCCGCCCCTCCACTCTAACCACTAGGCTACCTGCCGCCCCTCCACTCTAACCACTAGGCTACCAGCCGCCCCTCCACTCTAACCACTAGGCTACCAGCCGCCCCTCCACTCTAACCAATAGGCTACCAGCCGCCCCTTCACTCTAACCACTAGGCTACCAGCCGCCCCTCCACTCTAACCACTAGGCTACCAGCCGCCCCTCCACTCCAACCACTAGGCTACCTGCCGCCCCTCCACTCTAACCACTAGGCTACCTGCCGCCCCTCCACTCTAACCACTAGGCTACCAGCCGCCCCTCCACTCTAACCACTAGGCTACCTGCCGCCCCTCCACTCTAACCACTAGGCTACCAGCCGCCCCTCCACTCTAACCACTAGGCTACCAGCCGCCCCTCCTCTCTAACCACTAGGCTACCAGCCGCCCCTCCACTCTAACCACTAGGCTACCAGCCGCCCCTCCACTCTAACCACTAGGCTACCAGCCGCCCCTCCTCTCTAACCACTAGGCTACCAGCCGCCCCTCCACTCTAACCACTAGGCTACCAGCCGCCCCTCCACTCTAACCACTAGGCTACCAGCAGCCCCTTCACTCTAACCACTAGCCTACCAGCCGCCCCTCCACTCTAACCACTAGGCTACCTGCCGCCCCTCCACTCCAACCACTAGGCTACCTGCCGCCCCTCCACTCTAACCACTAGGCTACCTGCCGCCCCTCCACTCTAACCACTAGGCTACCAGCCGCCCCTCCACTCTAACCACTAGGCTACCTGCCGCCCCTCCACTCTAACCACTAGGCTACCAGCCGCCCCTCCACTCTAACCACTAGGCTACCAGCCGCCCCTCCTCTCTAACCACTAGGCTACCAGCCGCCCCTCCACTCTAACCACTAGGCTACCAGCCGCCCCTCCACTCTAACCACTAGGCTACCAGCCGCCCCTTCACTCTAACCACTAGGCTACCAGCCGCCCCTCCACTCTAACCACTAGGCTACCAGCCGCCCCTCCACTCTAACCACTAGGCTACCTGCCGCCCCTCCACTCTAACCACTAGGCTACCAGCCGCCCCTCCACTCTAACCACTAGGCTACCAGCCGCCCCTCCACTCTAACCACTAGGCTACCAGCCGCCCCTTCACTCTAACCACTAGGCTACCAGCCGCCCCTTCACTCTAACCACTAGGCTACCAGCCGCCCCTCCACTCTAACCACTAGGCTACCAGCCGCCCCTCCACTCTAACCACTAGGCTACCTGCCGCCCCTCCACTCTAACCACTAGGCTACCAGCCGCCCCTCCACTCTAACCACTAGGCTACCAGCCGCCCCTCCACTCTAACCACTAGGCTACCAGCCGCCCCTTCACTCTAACCACTAGGCTACCAGCCGCCCCTAGTGTATACTACATATATTACGTATATTACATCTCAGTGTAGAATGCAAAAGTAAGTCCTCTAATACATTTACTCTTTAAAGATAAATTAAAAGTTAAATGTAGGTATGTTATAATTTCCCCTATTACTGTAAATACACGTATTAGCAGTTCAACTCGGATCCTTCTCTGCAGTCACCTCCTCCTCTCCTCATTGAGGAGTGCCAACAAGCAGGTACTACTGTTACCAGTAGTGTTTTCCTACACCTATACTGTGTCCCTGTGATGTTTCCTCCAACGTCTAGACATGTATACATGTATACATAGAGATACATGTATGTTAGTATGATAGGTCTGGTACAGAGATACATGTATGTTAGTATGATAGGTCTGGTACAGAGATAGGTCTGGTAGAGATACATGTATGTTAGTATGATAGGTCTGGTACATAGATACATGTATGTTAGTATGATAGGTCTGGTACAGAGATAGGTCTGGTAGAGATACATGTATGTTAGTATGATAGGTCTGGTACATAGATACATGTATGTTAGTATGATAGGTCTGGTACAGAGATACATGTATGTTAGTATGATAGGTCTGGTACATAGATGCAAGGGACACATACACCATAGACTGGCCTTCCCTTCCTTTACACACATCCTTATGAAAAAGAAGACTGGCTGCTTGCGTCCCAATTTGCACCCTTCTCCCTAAGTGTGTACTAGAACACTTATTTTTTTTATGTCGAAGAATCAGGATGCATCCTCTATGCATGTCAAGATTTAGAATTTAGTTTACTTTCAAAATTAATTTGAACTGAAATGGAACTGACCGAAACCCTGATGTGTGTGTCATGCTGTGTGACTTTTGCCGAGTGCAAAACAACAGGGAACTCAAAAACAACAACAAAAATACCAGGTCAAATCATGACGCCATCTTCAGGTCGGAAAGTCAGAGTTTCAGAAAGAGGCCTGATATTCCAGAGTTAGATGACCGTTCAAAATCATTTTACCTTTTCGGTAGAGTTAGTTTTTTTCCCCCACAATTCCCAGTTGTTTTGAATGTGGCATTGACCTTCACTTGATGCTACCAGTTAACCCTTAAGAAGAGGGTGTAAGTGGTGTCTGTATAGTAGATAGTACTGCAGTCACACATTTACCTTCAGTACTAGAGACACTTGAACATGTTTAGAGACCCACTTGAAAAAAAAGAACAGGACATTTATATATATTTTTTCTCACAATAAACAATGTACTTTCAGTTGTATTACTGGTTTGTTTTGTTAGAAGAAGTTTTAGATGTTATGATTTTAAGATGGCTGATTATGTAAATCCAACCCACAGAGATGTTGATTGTAGCTGAGTGACACAGCTGACTCTGCTTAGTAATCAGCAACCCCCTCCCCCCAATGGGTTGTGTTCATTGGGCACCAAACGGTTAAAAAAAAATGGAATTAAAAACAGGGAGGGACTTTCCAACCTGTCCAATAAGGAACACTAATTTCCACTCCTCTTTGTAAAAAATAAAAAAATAATAAAAAGAGTAAAACGGTTTCTGTTATGTGTCCTAATGAACATATCCCTGCTGGGCGTGTGGGACTCTTCTTCAGGCACAGTCGGGCCAAGATGTGTTTCATAAACACAGGACCAGTGAAAATGGCATCGCAGAGAAAACACAGGTGAACAACCAGCTTCTTTACTCACATTACAAGTGCTCAGCAGTGTCTCCTTTTGTTTTTTTTTGGAGGGGGGGGGGGGAATGGCTGTTGATGTTTTGCTCAAACGTTTTCAAACCACCTCAATTAAAACAGTGCCCCACTAACTGCCACACTAATGCCAAAAGAGGTGTGGTAAAACGAATATCTATAATAAACATTTGACTAGAAATATATTGAGGTTTTTTATTTTTATAGAAATGTCTTTTTTATTTTTTTGAATGTATTTTTGTGCATGTTCCAGGTTGAATGCTCCCCAACCCCTGGCTCCAGCAGCCTGCCTCTGTGTCCTCCTAGTCCTAACTGTGACAGCCATGGGCAGTCATATTCCTAGTACCAGTCTGCTGTGTAACTTCTGTCCTCTACAACACAAAGGAAGGTTGGTGTCCCCACCACACACACTGGGGAGCAGTTTCCCGGACTGGTCAGAGTCTGATTATGCCCAGTCCGGGACTGAAAAGCATTCTCAATGGAGATTTTTTTCCAATGAAAAAGTTTTTTTTGTGTGTCAGGACTAGGCTTGATCTTTTATATAGAACATCGTTCCATAGTAATTTGACTTTCAAAGATTCCTCTCATAAGGTCCCACCTCCTTAAATTTTTGTTGGGGGGGGTCAGTTAGTGCTATCCTTGGGACGTCCCTACCCTAACCGTTTTAAATTTCAACTTCAATGGCGTGACGTCAGAGTTGAGCCTTCCTATTGATTCTGTTTAGAGTTTCCCATTTTGGGTGTCAACTCCACTCCTGGGTGAGAATTGCAATTTCTTGTCTCCTCACATCCTCTTGCTTCCTTCTCAAAAGGTCCCGCCTCTCTGACCTTCTCATCCAATGGGTTTTAAGGAATCAAGGAAATGCGATTGAGATTCTCCTGTGTTTTTTTTTTTTCTCCCCCAGGTCCTGCAGTAACGATTCCACCACAGAGTGTCTCCCGCAAGAGCGCTGTGGTACTAGCAGTGGGCGTTTCGGTTCCACTCACATCCTGTCTGCACAGGGCTGCTTGACCCCTGACCTCTGTAACTCCACCCATGCTGTGACCTACCGAGGGGTCAACTATAATGTGACATACAGGTTCAGTAGCCACAACTTTACTTTTATTAAATGTAGTTTCACAGGGACAGTCGCACATCGACATTAGTGGCCCTGTTTACAGCCAGTTGTCAGATAGAAATGTCACAAACAGAGCTGACGTAGTTCCTTATTCTACATGTCTTGTTTGGTCTACATAGAAATATGCTATCTGAATGTTCCAAAACGGTGTGTGTCCCCCCTCCTGTATTAGAGCTCTGATTATGTTGTACTATGATTGCCGATAGCAGGGCTGCCCAACTCTCTTCCTGGAGATCTACTGTCTTGTAGGTTTTCAGTCCAACCCTAAATTAATGTATCTGATTCTGCTAGTTAAGGTCTTGTTGAGCAGCTAATAAGTAGAATTAGGTGTGTTTTTTAAAAATTAGGGTTGGACTATAAAACCTACAGGATGAGTGGTCTACGGTGTGATTTTACATATGTCATGTGATATGTATTGCCAATTGCCATTTGTGTAAGTTAAGTAAAAATACATTAAAGTACATACTTAAGTAGTTTTTTGGGGGGGATATCTGTACTTTACTATTTTATATTTGTGACAACTTTTACTTCACTACATTCCTAAAGAAAAGCATGTAAAAAGTACTTGACACCCAAAAGTAGTCGTTACATTTTGAATGCTTAGTAGGACAGGAAAATGGTCCAATTTCACACTTTATTCAGATAACATTTCTGCTTCTGATCTGGCAGACTCACTAAACACATCTTTTGTAAATGACGTCTGAGTGTGGCCCCTGTCTGTCTATATACATGTTTACAAACAAGAAAATGGTGCTGCATGCTTTGCTTAATAGAAGGAATTTAATATGATTTATTCTTTTTGATAATTAAGTACATTTTTTTAGCAATTATATTTTTAAGTATCATAAATAAATATTTGGTCCTAAATATATTTGGACTTTTACTCCAAGTAGTATTTCACTGGGTTATATGAGTAACTTTCTAATAAGGTATCTATACTTTTTAACAAGTATGACAATTTTGGTTACTTTAAAACAAATGTATTTCCATCACTGCCAATTTCTTTAATACTGAGTGACTTACATACATTTTCTCTAACTAAACTCTCTAGGTGTTGCTGTAGTGACAAGTGTAACCAGCCTCCAGCCCCTGATACCTACATTAAGAGTCTGTTAGGAGTGACGTTGGAGCACAGTGAGAAGCCTCCTTCTTCCGCGACGGACCCTCTGCAACGATGCCCTGGAGATGAGGACGTGGCGGAGGATGACGCCGTGGCTCCACTACACGGAGAAAACGACATGAATTCCATCTATAAAGTCCTCTCAGATCTCCAGGAGTGGCTAAAGAGTAGCGGCTAGGGGTCAGTCTGGAATTCAGCCATACTTGTCACTGGGGGACGGGCCTGTTAGCCACAGTCCCTGTCCCCACCCTCATGCAAGGGAGGGGCCTGTTAGCCACAGTCCCTGTCCCCCACCCTCATGCAAGGGATGACACTTATTCAAATAGATTTTCTATTTCCAGTGTAAAATGTGCTTATTTATTCAATTATTTGTAATAACTGGCGTGAAGTGTAATCTATGTTTTTAGTGATGTTGCAATATTGCCGTGTGGTAAAAGCTGTAGTTCTCAGTGTGGTAGCTGGTGAATGGAGTGAATACAGAAAGCATGTTGAAGTACCTGTCCAGTGTCTCCAGGTTTCTATGAAATATTACAATGAGTGAAATCATGTTCCTTCCAAAACAATTAAAGAACCAGGGCAGTAAAAAAGAAACATGAATCATTTGTGTTTTTATATGGGGTGGCAGGTAGACTAGTGGTTAGAGTGGAGGGGTGGCAGGTAGACTAGTGGTTAGAGTGGAGGGGTGGCAGGTAGCCTAGTGGTTAGAGTGGAGGGGTGGCAGGTAGCCTAGTGGTTAGAGTGGAGGGGTGGCAGGTAGCCTAGTGGTTAGAGTGGAGGGGCGGCTGGTAGACTAGTGGTTAGAGTGGAGGGGTGGCAGGTAGACTAGTGGTTAGAGTGGAGGGGTGGCAGGTAGACTAGTGGTTAGAGTGGAGGGGTGGCAGGTAGCCTAGTGGTTAGAGTGGAGGGGCGGCAGGGTAGACTAGTGGTTAGAGTGGAGGGGCGGCAGGGTAGACTAGTGGAGGGGTGGCAGGTAGACTAGTGGTTAGAGTGGAGGGGCGGCAGGTAGCCTAGTGGTTAGAGTGGAGGGGCGGCAGGGTAGACTAGTGGTTAGAGTGGAGGGGCGGCAGGTAGACTAGTGGTTAGAGTGGAGGGGTGGCAGGTAGTCTAGTGGTTAGAGTGGAGGGGTGGCAGGGTAGCCTAGTGGTTAGAGTGGATTGGCGGCAGGTAGCCTAGTGGTTAGAGTGGAGGGGCGGCAGGGTAGCCTAGTGGTTAGAGTGGAGGGGCGGCAGGTAGACTAGTGGTTAGAGTGGAGGGGTGGCAGGTAGTCTAGTGGTTAGAGTGGAGGGGCGGCAGGTAGCCTAGTGGTTAGAGTGGAGGGGCGGCAGGTAGACTAGTGGTTAGAGTGGAGGGGTGGCAGGTAGTCTAGTGGTTAGAGTGGAGGGGTGGCAGGGTAGCCTAGTGGTTAGAGTGGATTGGCGGCAGGTAGCCTAGTGGTTAGAGTGGAGGGGCGGCAGGGTAGCCTAGTGGTTAGAGTGGAGGGGCGGCAGGGTAGCCTAGTGGTTAGAGTGGAGGGGCGGCAGGGTAGCCTAGTGGTTAGAGTGGAGGGGCGGCAGGGTAGCCTAGTGGTTAGAGTGGAGGGGCGGCAGGGTAGCCTAGTGGTTAGAGTGGAGGGGTGGCAGGGTAGCCTAGTGGTTAGAGTGGATTGGCGGCAGGTAGCCTAGTGCTTAGAGTGGAGGGGCGGCAGGGTAGCCTAGTGGTTAGAGTGGAGGGGCGGCAGGGTAGCCTAGTGGTTAGAGTGGAGGGGCGGCAGGGTAGCCTAGTGGTTAGAGTGGAGGGGCGGCAGGGTAGCCTAGTGGTTAGAGTGGAGGGGTGGCAGGGTAGCCTAGTGGTTAGAGCGTTGGACTAGTAACCGGAAGGTTGTAAGTTCAAACCTCCCGAGCTGACAAGGTACAAATCTGTCGTTCTAACAGGTAGTTAACCCACTGTTCCAAGGCCATCATTGAAAATAAGATTTTGTTCTTAACTGACTTTGCCTGGTTAAATAAAGGTCAAATAAAAATATATATTTCCACACTTAGGTTGGCATAATACTATGCAAATTGTGATAATGCCCTTTTTAGTGTAAGAGGTGATTTAAAAAATAAAAACACATTTTTTAAAGGCTGCCTGTTTTGGTAGGCTGGAATTCTGGCCTGCCTCGTGACATCACCAGGTGGTAAATTAGTTGCTCGACCAATAAGAGTTCCAATCCCCTCTGCCAATAAGATCCAGTTTCCCCTTCCCTCTCTCAGACCACACCCAGGCTTAGCTAAATTCTTCCTTGAGAAGTTGCTATTTACTAAGAAGCTGCATTGGCTATTTATGTTAATCTGTTAATAAATATTCACATGAGTAGACCGCTGATTGGCTAGCTCATCCTAGCAAGTGTTTATGAAACACTCAAGTCTTTTTTAAATTTAATTTTCAATTTATTCTTTGTATATCAGTCAACATTATTTGGGTGTGTGTTAAACAGGAGATTTTCACTGAACAGTTACTTAAAAATCTTTTTTTTTTTTGGTTCAGTCTGTCCTGATCTGAATAACAGGTGTCGGGCAGTGGGTGTGGTTACTTGGTTTGAGGTTAGATGGTACCGGTTCGACCAGCAGTAAGTGTTGGGATAGTATACAGAGCAGCTGTCATCCATTGAACACCACCTGTTGTATCCAGTTTAAAATTCTTCTCAACCCCAGAGTCGTAAGAATGGGCAGGTAAGTCCTCATCCTACATATTGCCATTGCATGAGCAAGCTGTTAGTATTTTCTGCGGTTGAGAGCACACATACAAGGCTTTCAACCTGTCTTTTAGATAAACTGAGACTAGAAGGTTCCATACTAGGATATACCTGGAACTTCATGCAATCATGACTGGTTTGTTTGACAAGTTGCTAATTTTCCTTTTTAATTGCAAGTCAGCAACCTATCCAATAAGCTCTTGTTCCAATTGACTAATTAGGCCGGTGGGTTACCAATCAGCATTCATTCCAATACCACTCTAATTCTAGCCTGGTCCCAGATCTGTTGTGCTGTCTGGGCCGGTGGGTTAGCAATCAGAAGTTTCATTCCAATACCACTCCAATTCTAGCCTGGTCCCAGATCTGTTGTGCTGTCTGGGCCGGTGGGTTAGCAATCAGAAGTTTCATTCCAATACCACTCCAATTCTAGCCTGGTCCCAGATCTGTTGTGCTGTCTGGGCCGGTGTGTTAGCAATCAGCAGTTTCATTCCAATACCACTCCAATTCTAGCCTGGTCCCAGATCTGTTGTGCTGTCTGGGCCGGTGGGTTACCAATCAGCAGTTTCATTCCAATACCACTCCAATTCTAGCCTGGTCCCAGATCTGTTGTGCTGTCTGGCCAACTCCTATAGTTGTTTTTCATGTCATGATGAGGTTCAATGTTTGACTAGGTTTGCATTCACACAGGCAGCCCAATTCTGATCTATTTTTCACTAATTGCCCCTTTGACCAATCAGATCAGCTCTGAGAAAATATCTGCTGTGATTGGGGGGATGTAAAAGAAGTATTATTGGAAATAAGATCAGAATTAGGCTGCCTGTTTAAACACAGCCTAAGGAGCTAGCTATACAGTACAAGCAGATCTGGGACCAGGCTAGAATTGGAGTGGTATTGGAATGAATGCTGATTGGTAACCCACCAGCCCAGACAGTACAACAGATCTGGGATCAGGCTACTCTCTAACGCTGACTGACATGAACGGGTAGTTTCACCACCAGACGTCTATTCTCTCTCAGGCCCCAGATGTTCCCGTCTCTATCTGCCATCCTGTGTCTGTCCCTGCTCCTCCCAGCACTCCACTGTAACAACAACCTGCTGTGTTACTACAGCCCCATCATGTACCGGAACAAGACCTTTGACCTCATCCTGACAGAGTGCCCTCCCGCGGAACTCTGCATGACGGGCAACGGTCGCTATGGAAACCACAGCGCCCTGTCCACCCGGGGGTGCATGGCATCGACGGGCTGCGGTCAGATACACCCTCTCCCACTGAAAGGAACTGTTTACACCATGACGTATGCGTGCTGTGGCTATAACTACTGTAACGCAGGACACCGTGTTGCGGTTCATTCGGTCCCCCTCGTGGTGGCGATGACTATGCTGTTATTAACAGGCCTGTAACTCACAATCCTACTTTAAAATCATGTCATTTTTTTTTAGATTGGTGCCTGTTCTTATAGAGGACGTGAGGAGTACGAGGGATTTGTTGGTTGAATAGTTTACTGCTGCATACTCAGTCTAACCAAACGGAGGCATCAACCTGGAGAACCAATTTTTTTGTATTTTTTTTTGTTTCTTAACCAAATACAATGGAAGATTATGCATTCGGCTCCTTTTTTTTTTATACAGAGAAATTAATATTTTTATGATTGTGAAATAAATGTTTTATACACTAACTGGACTATGTGTTAGTTGTGACTTTTGAATCAGCAATTTCTCTTTTTGAATGTGGTGATGAAGTTATAATAATTATATATATATATATATATATATATATATATATATATATGCACAACTCACACACACTGACTATCTCTTGAGGTTTGGACAGTTCTTTATTTCCCTTTTATAAGGCTGCTGGGTCTCCCCATAGTGGATATACATATATGTACAGGAGATTGCTATAGTGGAGTTACAGAGAAAGGGGTGGGGTCCATATTACACAGTAGACTTCAAAAAACAACACTGACGGAGCCTCATCTCCGGGGAGCAGAAATCAGCAGAGAGAAAGAGTGGGATGGGGGTAACAGGAGAGGGAGGGATGGGGGTAACAGGAGAGGGAGGGATGGGGGTAACAGGAGAGGGAGGGAAGGGGGGTAACAGGAGAGGGAGGGAAGGGGGTAACAGGGAGGGAAGGGGTAACAGGGGAGGGAAGGGGGTAACAGGAGAGGGAGGGATGGGGTAACATGGAGAGGGAGGGAAGGGGATAACAGGAGAGGGAGGGATGGGGGTAACAGGAGAGGGAGGGAAGGGGGTAACAGGAGAGGGGAGGGAAGGGGGTAACAGGAGAGGGAGGGAAGGGAGTAACAGGAGAGGGAGGGATGGGGGTAACAGGAGAGGGAGGGAAAGGGGATAACAGAGAGGGAGGGAAGGGGATAACAAGGAGGGAAGGGGGTAAACAGGAGAGGGAGGGATGGGGTAACAGGAGAGGGAGGGAAGGGGATACACAGGAGAGGGAGGGGAAGGGGATAACAAGGAGGGAAGGGGGTACAGGAGGAGGGGAGGGGAAGGGGGTAACAGGAGAGGGGAGGGAAGGGGGTAACAGGGGAGGGAAGGGGGTAACAGGGGAGGGGAAGGGGGTAACAGGAGAGGGAGGGATGGGGGTAACAGGAGAGGGAGGGAAGGGGATAACAGGAGAGGGAGGGATGGGGTAACAGAGAGGGAGGGGAAGGGGGTAACAGGAGAGGGAGGGAAGGGGGTAACAGGAGAGGGAGGGGAAGGAGTAACAGGAGAGGGAGGGATGGGGGTAACAGGAGAGGGAGGAAGGGGATAACAGAGAAAGGGAGGGAAGGGGATAACAAGGAGGGAAGGGGGTAACAGGAGAGGGAGGGATGGGGGTAACGAGAGGGAGGGAAGGGGATAACAGGAGAGGGAGGGAAGGGGATAACAAGGAGGGAAGGGGGTAACAGGAGAGGTGGGGATGGGGTAACAGGAGAGGGAGGGATGGGGGTAACAGGGAAGGGGGTAACGGAGGGGATGGATGGGGTAACAGGGGGGATGGGTGTAACAGGAGAGGGAGGAATGGGGGGTAACAGGAGAAGGAGAATGGGGGGTAACAGCATGGGGAGAGGGATGGATGGGGTAACAGGAGAGGGAGGGATGGGGGTAATAGGATAGGGAGGGATGGGGGTAATCGGAGAGGGAGGGATGGGGGTAATAGCATGGGGAGAGGGATGGATGGGGGTAACAGCATGGGGAGAGGGAGGGATGGGGGTAACAGGAGAGGGAGGATGGGGGTAACAGCATGGGGTGGGGGAGAAGGAGGGGGTAAAATCACAAGAAGGGGGAGGGATGGGGTAACAGCACGAGAAGGGGGAGGGAGACGTTGTAGGCCGAGAGCCTCGAGAGAAAGAGAGGCTGAATAACTGCCTAATAACTTAACACTAGAAAATAACACAGATTTCACGCACAGTGTATCTTTAAATAGGTTACATGGAGAACCGCTCACCATAAATATCTGTATTCTCAGGAGCCAACACATATATAAAACAAACTAAATCATTGTTCGGTCTTTAACTTCTTTTTCTTATGTTTTTTACCCCTCTATTTTTGCAATTTGTTCCTTCCTTCCGTCTACCTTGAAGGCAGGGATTCATCCATCCACCCTGCCCTTTATCCATCTGTCCCTCATCCGATAAACATGGAGAAAAAAAACTCATCCAACCGAAAAATTACGCAATGTGAATTAGTAAAAAAACAAAAAACAAATTGAAATGAAACACAGTCGACTCATCACGGAAATAACCCACAGGACAGCAAGAACACAGTACTATTTTCACTGTAATGATCTTCCTCCTAGATACTGGTGCAGGCGGAGGAGTGTTCCCCTCTCCTTCCGGGCTCTGCCAACTAGCCCAGGGGTATATTCATTAGTCAGATTCTGTTGCAAAAAGGTTTTAAAATGGAAACCGTTTACTCCAAAAGAGTTTCTATTGGACAGATTCAGTCAGCTTCTCTCTCCATTTTCATTCTGTTTGCTCCGCTTCTTTCCGTTTGGTTCCTAAAGGAAATAGTAAATGTTTTTTGTTGTAAAACATTTTTGCAACGGAATCGGACTAATGAATACACCCCAGCAACCTGGCATAGAGTTGGAAACAGGGCTCACCCCACACCCCCACCCCCCCTAGCTTTGCCATTATCGCTTCTGTGACTGTGTGCCTTCTATCCAACTCTATGTCACTGGTCATCAGTGATATTTCTCTTAATGATTTCACAGTGTGGTAGTAGTAGGACTAAGTGGGTAGGATGGGGTGATAAGGGGAAATCCGAGGGTGGGTACTATCATCATCGTATCGCAACTGGAACAGGGAATCATCATATCATAATAACCACCTACGGCAACGATTAGAAAACAACTAGAAACCCGGAAGTCCATTAAAAGTAAACAAAATGTCCGCCTTTGTTGCTCCTTCTCCTTCCTTCCAGTCACAATGGGGGGTGGGGAAGGCTTCTGATTGGTTGCAGCGTAAACTGATGGGATGGTCCATGTTTTCTGGCAGAGTGAGGGGGGGGGGGGGGGGGGTGGTCTAAGGCTGACTGGAATCCATTGGCTGGAGGGCAGGACTTGACAGGGTGATATGGCATCAGGAGAAAGGAATGGGGTTGGTTGGTTGGTCGGTCATATGTGTGATTGGCAGGTCGTAGGGAAAATCCATTGGTTAGGCATGCTGCAGTGCCCGCCTCTTTCGGCTGTAGTAGTGACGTAGGCCGGTCTGTCTGGCAAAGTTCATCATGTAGTTTTGTTTACGGGTGCTGTAGGGAGACAAAGACAGTGAGGGAGAGAGAGAGAGAGGGAGGAAGAGGATAGTGACCGTTAGTAACCAAGGAAGAGGCATTTACAGTATCTACACACGCATCCATACACACACCGTCTGAAATATACACACACACACCGTCTGAAATACACACACACCGTCTGAAATATACACACACATACACCGTCTGAAATACACGCACACACACCGTCTGAAATACACACACACACACCGTCTGAAATACACACACACACACCGTCTGAAATACACACACACATAGTCTCATATGCAAGCTCACACATTCCTAGATCCATGTGGGTATTTTCAGTTGGATTTCACCTCTAACCTCAAACATTCAAACTAAGCAAATAGTGGACTATTCATAACTTACTTTATATTGAACTGTGTATATATATATATATATATATTGATCAACAGCTGGTTTTGACATGTTCTCAATGGCAATATCATAAGCAAGTCAACAGGACAAGACATGATGGGGCACAACTAGAGGACACATGACTGGCCTAGAAAGCTACAGACAGGGTCACAGACATTAGCTACAGACAGGGTCACAGACATTAGCTACAGACATGGTCACAGACATTAGCTACAGACATGAGCTACAAACAGGGTCACAGACATTAGCTACAGACAGGGTCACAGACATTAGCTACAGACAGGGTCACAGATATTAACTACAGACATGAGCTACAGACAGGGTCACAGACATTAGCTACAGACAGGGTCACAGACATTAGCTACAGACATGGTCACAGACATTAGCTACAGACATGGTCACAGACATTAGCTACAGACAGGGTCACAGACATTAGCTACAGACAGGGTCACAGACATTAGCTACAGACATGGTCACAGACATTAGCTACAGACATGAGCTACAAACAGGGTCACAGACATTAGCTACAGACAGGGTCACAGACATTAGCTACAGACAGGGTCACAGACATTAACTACAGACATGAGCTACAAACAGGGTCACAGACATTAGCTACAGACAGGGTCACAGACATTAGCTACAGACAGGGTCACAGACATTAGCTACAGACAGGGTCACAGACATTAGCTACAGACATGGTTGGGGTTTCTGGGGGGGGTTCTAACTCTGATCTAGGTTCTAAGGTTCTATAGGAAGAGTGTTTGAGCTCGTTGAGTAACATCCATATCAGAAGGGGAAAACAAACAGACCAACAAAGAAAGAGGGAGGGGGGGGGGGGGGACTGAACTAAATAGTTAAAAGAGAGAAGGTGTGATTGAAGATCGCTCTTCTTGCTTAGCCTGTCATTGCCTCGTCCTTCCAGCAGGTGATGCCAGGAGCGGCAGCATGTGGCCCCCTGCAAAGCGGGGGGGGGGAGGGGGGGGAGGGGGGGGGGGGTAGGGGGTAGTAGAGAAGGGGGATGGGAGGGGGACGAGGGGCTGACAAAGTGGGATGTCTGTCTTTCCGCTTCTGTGTTGTTGGTTTTGGTCTCCTTCACAGAGCGAGTTAGAGGGACGGCCAGTATGGAGAGGGCTCCTGATTCACAGAATGGTGTTTTCCATGGACAGGCAGCCGTGGATGGGAGGGGATAGGCGGGTAGGTAAGGGGGGGCTTTGAAGCCATCATGCAGGGAGTTGGATGGAGGTTGTTTACTCTGATGAAGGGCTTGATGAGTTCTAGGTCTTTTGTTTATGTGGATGTCTTGAGCTCGTTATGACGTCTCTGCACTACACCACCACTAGTGTGAAGGACGTGTGGACCGAGGCGAATGATCAACATTAGATGTCCACATTAGAATGAAGCGGTGGTTGTAACATGTGCCTCTCTGTGTGTGTGTGTGTATGTGTGTGTGTATGTGTGTGTGTGTGTGTATGTGTGTGTGTGTGTGTGTGTGTGTGTGTGTATGTGTGTGTATGTGTGTGTATGTGTGTGTGTGTGTGTATGTGTGTGTGTGTGTGTGTATGTGTGTGTGTGTATGTGTGTGTGTGTGTGTGTGTGTGTCTCAAAGTCAGCCTCAGCATCAACTCCTTATTGGGCTGTGTGCAGACATGGAGCAAGACCCAAAGCACTCAAATGGTAGCAATAGGAACAACAGACATTCATATAGTGATGGGTTGCATCACACATACACACACACACACACACACACACACACATTGATGATACCATTGAGATGTGTGTTTGAAATATACAGACGAATTGACACAAAAGGTGATTTATAGTTGAGAAATAGGATCTCAGATATCTCATATAGGTATTGGACCACTGGTTGTTCTGGTGACGTTTATCATTTTCTACCTAGACATGGATGA
Source organism: Oncorhynchus kisutch (assembly GCF_002021735.2). Classification (NCBI taxonomy): domain Eukaryota; kingdom Metazoa; phylum Chordata; class Actinopteri; order Salmoniformes; family Salmonidae; genus Oncorhynchus; species Oncorhynchus kisutch. The sequence goes on from NC_034195.2 coordinate 51,687,180, forward strand.
TAGCAGCCATGTCATCATGTCTTTTATCTCCTGATGTCTGTTTCCTCAGAAGTGTGGAGATATCAGTTCTGTCCGTGTCATGGATAAGCCTTTGAGAAGAGCCTGCCTCTGGGTGATGACAGTAGGTGGCCTGTGTGTGTGTGTGTCTGAGGAGGTGGTGTGTGTGTAGTGGTGGTGTGTGTTTCTGTGGAGGTGGTGGTGTGTGTGTGTGTCTCTGAGGAGGTGGTGTGTGTGTGTGTAGTGGTGGTGTGTGTTTCTGTGGAGGTGGTGGTGTGTGTGTGTGTGTGGGGGGGGGGGTTAAGGCTAGGAAGAGGATGACAGAAGAGGAGGGTCAGGGGTATAAGGTGGGGGGTGTCACAGGAGGAATAGGAGGGGACTGCATTCGGGGAGAAGAGGAAGACTTACCTGACTCTACAGCCATGCCACAGGGAGCAGAATACAGAAGAGAGCAGAGGTTAGAGCGCGAGAGGGGAGGATGGGGATGCTGCTGGCTCGCAGAAAGATCTGAGGGGGAAGGAACCCCGGCCGCCTGGGGAGGCGAAAGGGGGGCCCAGAGAGACGGGGGGGGAGGGGGAGAGCGAAAGAGAGGAGAGGGAGCAGGGAGTAAGAGAGTCAGAGGGAAATAGAGAGGAAGGGATATAGAACGTGGAGAGACAGAAATATGTAAAGACAATAATAGATGGAGAGAAAAGGACCAAACACATCCAGAAAGAAAGAGAGGGAAGAATGAGAGAGGGAAGGAAGGAAGAGGAAGGAAGGAAGGAAGAGGGAGGGAAGGAAGGAAGAGGAAGGAAGAGAGAGGGAAGGAAGGAAGAGGGAAGGAAGAGAGAGAGAAGGAAGAGAGAGGGAAGGAAGAGAGAGGGAAGAAAGAGAGAGGGAAGAAAGAGAGAGGGAAGGAAGGAAGAGGGAAGGAAGGAAGGAAGAGGAAGGAAGGAAGAGGGAGGGAAGGAAGAGGGGAGGGAAGGAAGGAAGAGGGAAGGAAGAGAGAGGGAAGGAAGAGAGAGGGAAGGAAGGAAGAGGGAAGGAAGAGAGAGGGGAAGGAAGAGAGGGGGGAAGGAAGAGAGAGGGAAGGAAGAGAGAGGGAAGGAAGAGAGAGGGAAGGAAGGAAGAGGGAAGGAAGAGAGAGAGGGAAGGAAGGAAGAGGGAAGGAAGAGAGAGGGAAGGAAGAGAGAGGGGAAGGTAGAGGAGAGGGAAGGAAGGAAGAGGGAAGGAAGGAAGAGGGAAGGAAGGAAGAGGAAGGAGGAGAAAGAAGAGGAGGAGATGGAAGAGGAGATGAAGAAGAGGGAGAGAAGAGGAGGAGTCAGGGAAGAGGAGAAGGAGGAGGAAGAAGAGGAGGAGGAGGAAAAGGAGAGGGAGGGAGCAAGAGGAGGAGGAGATTGAGGAAGGATGAGGAGATGGAAGAGGAGATGGAAGTGGAGGAGATGAGGAGAAGGGAGTCAGGAAGAGGAGAAGGAGGAGGAAGAGGAGGAGGAGGAGGGAGAGGGGGAGGAGGAGAAAGAGGAAGACATAATAGGACATGATGAGCCAGCAGGAGGAGCACAAGCACAGGGCAGTGGAGGAAGAGAAGCAGTATGGTCACGCATGTTAGTGTCGTGAGATCAGGGAGGAGAGGAGAGACACACGATGACAAAGAAACCGATTGAAAAGGAGGAGAGGAGTGGTGGTGGAGTTGTGGAACAGAGAGACAGAAATAAAAAAAAAGAGAAGTGTGAGGATCGAACGGTTATTCTGTTCAGCAGACACTGTTGTTGAATGTTGAGAACCAAACCGTAGGAGTAGGAGAGGACAGGTCAAGGCCACACCAAACCAGGGACAGCTCAGGTAAGGTGTGTGTTTTTTGTGTAGTTTGCGTGTTGACTCTACACGTACAAGGCCTTGTCCTATAGATATCATTCCAAGTGGTACAACTCAATGGGCTATCTGTCGTTTGCCAAATATTGACTGAACACCTGTCCTTAACGGAAGTACATCAAGCCTTTACATACACATGTCATGACTGTTAGATGAAACACAATGCATGACATCCTTTAGAATGTTATAATCAATGCCCTTTATCATTGATATCAAGCCCTCAGCAACATGCAATAGGCATTAAAATGCTCTATGCTTCCGCTATGTAGACGGTTATGCAGGTGTGTAGATGGTGTGTGGAAATGGTGTGTGTAGACAAGCTTTGTGTATGCATTAGGTGGTCTCACACAATATTGAAATAGACCAAAGTCACTGTGAAGTCACTAACCAGCACAGAAAACAGTCTCGGTCACAACATTCAGACTTTATTGTTCCTTCCTGTTGGTTGAGCACACACTATGGGGGTGCATGTGTGTGAGGGTGTAAGCTTCTTCCTTGCTGTTGAGCGTGTGTGTGTGTGTGTGTGTGTGTGTGTGTCAGTTTATGTGGAGAGAGGCGGGTGTTTTTGGGGCCGAGGTAGGGGCAGACTGAGGTTCTCTAGGTTCTCAGACTGAGGTTCTCTAGGTTCTCAGACGGAGGTTCTCTAGGTTCTCAGACTGAGGTTCTCTAGGTTCTCAGACTGAGGTTCTCTAGGTTCTCAGACGGAGGTTCTCTAGGTTCTCAGACGGAGGTTCTCTAGGTTCTCAGACTGAGGTTCTCTAGGTTCTCAGACTGAGGTTCTCTAGGTTCTCAGATGGAGGTTCTCTAGGTTCTCAGACGGAGGTTCTCTAGGTTCTCAGACAGAGGTTCTCTAGGTTATCTAGGTTCTCAGACTGAGGTTCTCTAGGTTCTCAGACGGAGGTTCTCTAGGTTCTCTAGGTTCTCAGACAGAGGTTCTCTAGGTTCTCTAGGTTCTCAGACTGAGGTTCTTTAGGTTCTCTAGGGACCAGGGGTACCAGGTTGATCGGCGATACTCACAGCACTACTTCC
>NC_034195.2:51690159-51696703 GCF_002021735.2 Oncorhynchus kisutch
GGAGAGAGAGAGAGAGAGAGAGAGAGAGAGAGAGGAGGAGAGAGAGAGAGAGAGAGAGAGAGAGAGAGAGAGAGAGAGAGAGAGAGAGAGAGAGAGAGAGAGAGAGAGAGAGAGAGAGAGAGAGAAGAGAGAGAGAGAGAGAGAGAGAGAGAGAGAGAGAGGAAGAGAGAAGAGAGAGAGAGGAGAGAGAGAGAGAGAGGAGAGAGAGATGAGAGAGAGAGAGAGAGAGAGACATGAGGATGAATGATGGTATCTCTGTAATATTCTAATATTATTCCTGGTTCTCCATCAGATTAATCGTTAGGATTCCCCTGCTGGTTCTCCATCAGGTTAATCATTAGGATTCCCCTGCTGGTTCTCCTTCAGGTTAATCGTTTAAGATTCCCCTGCTGGTTCTCCTTCAGGTTAATCGTTATGATTCCCCTGCTGGTTCTCCTTCAGGTTAATCGTTAGGATTCCCCTGCTGGTTCTCCATCAGGTTAATCGTTATGATTCCCCTGCTGGTTCTCCTTCAGATTAATCGTTAGGATTCCCCTGCTGGTTCTCCATCAGGTTAATCATTATGATTCCTGTGCTGGTTCTCCTTCAGGTTAATCGTTAGGATTCCCCTGCTGGTTCTCCTTCAGGTTAATCGTTAGGATTCCCCTGCTGGTTCTCCATCAGGTTAATCGTTATGATTCCCGTGCTGGTTCTCCATCAGGTTAATCGTTATGATTCCCCTGCTGGTTCTCCTTCAGGTTAATCGTTATGATTCCCGTGCTGGTTCTCCATCAGGTTAATCGTTAGGATTCCCCTGCTGGTTCTCCATCAGGTTAATCGTTATGATTCCCGTGCTGATGTAGCTACGTGGATTTATTTCTAAATGTCTGTCTGTTTATTGTTGTTTCATACCTCCATCTGTGGAGTAGTCCAGCAGCACTCCCTCTTTACGACAGGTTGGGCGATGGCACATGGTCATGTTGTCTTCACTGCCAATCCTGGCCCAGTATTCTACAAACCTAAAGAAGAAGAAGAGGAAGATTACGTTTGTTTTGTGTTTTCTCCCAACTCCTCCAAACGAGACACATACACACATTGAAAGGGAATCTTAAAAAGCCTGAATTGACAGAAAATTACTATATACAAATTGTATAACCCGAACCCTGAGAAGACTAACAGTAGAGTTACTAACTTGGCTCCGCGTAGGTCCAGGTCAGTGGTGACGGCCTGTCTGGCATCTGACCCTCCAAAGTACAGGGCTGTCCCCTCCACCAGCACCCCACAGTCAGTACAGGGATGGCCCCCCTCCAGGACCTGCCACTGAGGACCTGGGGCCCCCTCCCAGTCAAAACGCTCCTTCAGAGACGCCTATGAGAATAGAATAGATACTTTATTGTCCACAGAAGGGGAATGTCTCTTCTTCTCTTTTCCCAACACTTTGTAACACACACGAGTTAATGGAGTGTTCAAAAGGCATGGTCCAATGAAACGTGGCCTTATGAGACGTGGTTCTATGAGACGCGGTCCAATGAGACGTGGTTCTATGAGATGTGGCCTTATGAGACGTGGTTCTATGAGACGTGGTTCTATGAGACGTGGTTCTATGAGACGTGGCCTTATGAGACGTGGCCTTATGAGACGTGGTCCAATGAGACGTGGCCTTATGAGACGTGGTCCAATGAGACGTGGTCCAATGAGACGTGGCCTTATGAGACGTGGTCTTATGAGATGTGGTCCAATGAGACGTGGCCTTATGAGACGTGGTCCAATGAGACATGGCCTTATGAGACGTGGTCCAATGAGACGTGGCCTTATGAGACGTGGCCTTATGAGACGTGGTCCAATGAGACGTGGCCTTATGAGACGTGGTTCTATGAGACGTGGCCTTATGAGACGTGGCCTTATGAGACGTGGTCCAATGAGACGTGGCCTTATGAGACGTGGTCCAATGAGACGTGGCCTTATGAGACATGGCCTTATGAGACGTGGTCCAATGAGACGTGGCCTTATGAGACGTGGTTCTATGAGACGTGGTTCTATGAGACGTGGTTCTATGAGACGTGGTTCTATGAGATGTGGCCTTATGAGACGTGGTTCTATGAGACGTGGTTCTATGAGACGTGGTCCAATGAGACGTGGTCCAATGAGACGTGGTCCAATGAGACGTGGTTCAATGAGACGTGGTTCTATGAGACGTGGTCCAATGAGACGTGGCCTTATGAGACGTGGTTCTATGAGACGTGGTTCTATGAGACGTGGTTCCAATGAGACGTGGCCTTATGAGACGTGGTGGTCTATGAGACGCGGTCCAATGAGACGTGGATCTATGAGACATGGCCTTATGAGACGTGGTTCTATGAGACGTGGTTCTATGAGACGTGTTCCAATGAGACGTGGTCCAATGAGACGTGGTTCAATGAGACGTGGTTCTATGAGACGTGGTCCAATGAGACGTGGCCTTATGAGACGTGGTCCAATGAGACATGGCCTTATGAGACGTGGTCCAATGAGACGTGGCCTTATGAGACGTGGCCTTATGAGACGTGGCCTTATGAGATGTGGTCCAATGAGACGTGGCCTTATGAGACGTGGTTCTATGAGACGTGGCCTTATGAGACGTGGCCTTATGAGACGTGGTCCAATGAGACGTGGCCTTATGAGACGTGGTCCAATGAGACGTGGCCTTATGAGACGTGGCCTTATGAGACGTGGTCCAATGAGACGTGGCCTTATGAGACGTGGTCCAATGAGACGTGGCCTTATGAGGCGTGGTTCTATGAGACATGGCCTTATGAGACGTGGTTCTATGAGACGTGGTTCTATGAGACGTGTTCCAATGAGACGTGGTCCAATGAGACGTGGTTCAATGAGACGTGGTTCTATGAGACGTGGTCCAATGAGACGTGGCCTTATGAGACGTGGTCCAATGAGACGTGGTCCAATGAGACGTGGTTCTATGAGACGTGGTCCAATGAGACGTGGCCTTATGAGACGTGGCCTTATGAGACGCGGTCCAATGAGACGTGGCCTTATGAGACGTGGTCCAATGAGACGTGGTCCTATGAGACGCGGTCCAATGAGACGTGGCCTTATGAGACGTGGTCCAATGAGACGTGGTTCTATGAGACGCGGTCCAATGAGACGTGGTCCAATGAGACGTGGTCCAATGAGACGTGGTCCTATGAGACGCGGTCCAATGAGACGGGGCCTTATGAGACGTGGTCCAATGAGACGTGGTCCTATGAGACGCGGTCCAATGAGACGTGGCCTTATGAGACGTGGTCCAATGAGACGTGGTCCTATGAGACGTGGTCCAATGAGACGTGGCCTTATGAGACGTGGTCCAATGAGACGTGGTTCTATGAGACGTGGTTCTATGAGACGAGACGTGGTTCTATGAGACGTGGTTCTATGAGACGTGGCCTTATGAGATGTGGTTCTATGAGACGTGGTTCTATGAGACGTGGTCCAATGAGACGTGGTCCAATGAGACGTGGTCCAATGAGACGTGGTCCAATGAGACGTGGTCCAATGAGACGTAGTTCAATGAGACGTGGTTCTATGAGACGTGGTCCAATGAGACGTGGCCTTATGAGACGTGGTTCTATGAGACGTGGTTCTATGAGACGTGGTTCTATGAGACGTGGCCTTATGAGACGTGGTTCTATGAGACGCGGTCCAATGAGACGTGGTTCTATGAGACGGGGCCTTATGAGACGTGGTTCTATGAGACGTGGTCCAATGAGACGTGGTTCTATGAGACATGGTCCAATGAGACGTGGCCTTATGAGATGTGGCCTTATGAGACGCGGTCCAATGAGACGTGGCCTTATGAGACGTGGTCCAATGAGACGTGGCCTTATGAGGCGTGGTCCAATGAGACGTGGTTCTATGAGACGTGGTCCAATGAGACGTGGCCTTATGAGACGTGGTCCAATGAGACGTGGTCCTATGAGACGCGGTCCAATAAGACGTGGCCTTATGAGACGTGGTCCAATGAGACGTGGTCCTATGAGACGCAGTCCAATGAGACGTGGCCTTATGAGACGTGGTCCAATGAGACGTGGTCCTATGAGACGCGGTCCAATGAGACGTGGCCTTATGAGACGTGGTCCAATGAGACGTGGCCTTATGAGACGCGGTCCTATGAGACGTGGTTCTAGAGACGTGGCATTATGAGACGTGGTTCTATGAGACGTGGTCTATGAGACGTGGTTCTATGAGACGTGGTTCTATGAGACGTGTTCTATGAGACGTGTCCAATGAGACGTGGCCTTATGAGACGTGGTCCAATGAGACGTGGCCTTATGAGACGTGGTTCTATGAGACGTGGCCTGTGAGACGTGGCCTTATGAGACGCAGTCCTATGAGACGTGGTTCTATGAGACGTAGCCTTATGAGACGTGGTTCTATGAGATGTGGTCTATGAGACGCGGTCCAATAGACGTGGGCCTTATGAGATGTGGTCCAATGAGACGTGGCCTTATGAGACGTGGTTCTAATGAGATGTGGTTCTATGAGACGTGGTTCTATGAGACGTGGTCCTATGAGACGTGTTTCCTATGAGACATGGTTCTATGAGACATGGTTCTATGAGACGTGGCCTTATGAGACGCGGTGCTATGAGACGTGGTTCTATCAGATGTGGTTCTATGAGACGTGTCCTATGAGACGTGGTTCTATGAGACGTGGTCCTATGAGGAGACGTGGTTCTATGAGACGTGGCCTTTGAGCCGGATAGAAACAACTTGTATGAAAATGTACTAAATAAATAAAGATTGATGACTGATTGATACCTTGAGAGAAGTGCTGGCGTAGCAGTTGGGTCCAGTGAAGCCTGGGTCACAGAGACATCTCTGGTCTAGACAGTCTCCATGTCCCCACAGTGGCCGTCACAGGCCGGCCCGATGTAGAAGTTCTCCACAGCCCACTGGGTGTCCGAGTGCTGCTGGTAAAACCGGAAACGGACCGCGCTGCAGAACATACACATAATATATTTCCAGAACCAATGTAAGACCTCCCACCCAGGGCTGCTGATATAACAGGACCCCCCCCAAGTGTCACTCACGTGTCTGTCAGGCTGTCCGGTAGGGGGTAGAACGGCCCTCTTCCAGCCCCGGGCAGGGAAGAAGACGCTGGGCTGGGAGACCTGTCCTCCACAGCGAGGGTCCGCAGGGAGACACTGGAGCACCAGGTACCTCCAGGACACACCGAAGTCCACAGAGTACTGAACGTGGACCTGGCGCTCTGCCTGGCGCTCTGGAACACCGCAGCCCACTGCTATCTGTAAAGACACACGAGGATACATACTCCGTTATCGTAACCTCAATGGACACATATGTTAATAATGCTGTCTGTATTCACACCCAAACAAAGATGTCTGCTATCTGTTAACAGGGAAACACATCTATCTAAGCCATTGTAGAATAACAAAAGGTGACATTAGTCATTTAGGTGCCCGGGAACTGTTGTTCATTATAATAGAAGAAGCACCGGTACCTAATTAAATCACTGCACACAAACAGACACAGTCTCTTACCTTGAACTGCATGACCCAGTCTTTGTCGGGTATGATGTCATGTGTGACAGCGTACACCTCTCTCCCGTCGTCACTACCGCACACCATCACAAACACCGTCTGGAGAACTACAGAATCTCTGTACCGCACAGTCCTCACTGAACAGCCAATGGTCCATCACTGGAGGAGAGGGAGAGGGAAAGGGAGAGGGAGAGGTGGAGTGATAGGGGAGAGGAAGAGGGAAGGAGAGAGTGATGGGGAAGGGAGAGGGAGAGGGTGGAGTGATAGAGGGGAGAGGAAGAGGGAGAGAGAGTGAGATGTGAGGGAGAGAGATAAGGGGAGCAGGTAGGGGGAGGAAGAGGAGAGAGAATGAGTGGAGGGGGAAAGGGATAGGGGAGAGGAAGTCCGGAGAGAGGAGTGGAGGGAAAGAGGGAGAGAGAGAGAGAGAGTGGAGGGTAAGAGGGAGAGAGAGAGAGAGAGGGGAGAGGAAAGTCCGGAGAGAGAATGAGGTGAAGAGGAGAGAGAGGAGAGAGAGAGAGAGAGAGAGAGAGAGAGAGGGAAGAGGGAGAGAGAGAGAGAGAGAGGGAAGAGGGAGAGAGAGAGAGAGAGAGGGAAGAGGGAGAGAGAGAGAGAGAGAGAGAGAGAGGGAAGAGGGAGAGAGAGAGAGAGAGAGGGAAGAGGGAGAGAGAGAGAGAGAGAGAGAGAGGGAAGAGGGAGAGAGAGGAGAGAAGAGGAGAGAGAGAGGGAAGAGGGAGAGAGAGAGAGAGAGAGGGAAGAGGGAGAGAGAGAGAGAGAGAGTGAGGGAAGAGGGAGAGAGAGAGAGTGAGGGAAGAGGGAGAGAGAGAGAGAGAGGGGAGAGGGGAGAGAGAGAGAGAGAGAGAGAGAGAGAGGAGAGAGAAGAGAGAGAGAGAGAGAGGGAAGAGGGAGGGAGAGAGAGAGAGGGGAGAGAGAGAGAGGGAAGAGGGAGGGAGAGAGAGAGGGAAGAGGGAGGGAGAGAGAGAGAGAGAGAGAGAGAGAGGGAAGAGAGAGAGAAGAGAGAGAGAGAGA
>NC_034195.2:51696803-51716803 GCF_002021735.2 Oncorhynchus kisutch
GTTGACAAATCTAGACACACACACACAGGTTAGGACTGGAACATCTGATGTGAAAGAGAACGCAGAGTCCCGGTAAGATTCGTAGAAGTTTCCGTTAACAGTACCTTCTTGACTTTTTTTTGTTTTGGTCAGTGAATATGAAGAGGGTTGTGCAGAGGGTCCCTGGTTGGAACCCAGGTCGGGACAATGAACCGGCCTGTTACACTTCCAACCGTGTATATATATATACACAGTACAGTAGGTTTAATGTAGAACACGTACCCAGGCTTGCTGTACAGGTCATAGAAGATCTCTGTCAGCAGATTCCAGTTGATGCCTCCGTTCAGGCTGAACTCCAGCAGCACGCCCTGGTTACGGTTGCTAGGCGGGATCATGCAGCCGTACATGAAGTAGAATTGGATGAACTCTGCGTTGGTCAGGTTCAGATCCACTGTCACCAGCTGACGACTACAACTCTGGAGGGAGAGAGGGAGGGGGAGAGAGAGAGAAGAGAGAGAGAGAGAGAGAGAGAGAGAGAGAGAGAGAGAGAGAGAGAGAGAGAGAGAGAGAGAGAGAGAGAGAGAGAGAGAGAGAGAGAGAGAGAGAGAGAGAGAGAGAGAGAGAGAGAGAGAGAGAGAGAGAGAGAGAGAGAGAGAGAGAGAGAGAGAGAGCGAGAGAGAGAGAGAGAGAGAGCGAGAGAGACAGAAAGAGAGAGAGAGAGAGAAAGTGAGAAAGAGAGACAGAAAGAGAGAGAGAGACAGAAAGAGAGAGAGAGACAGAAAGAGAGAGAGAGAGATCAAAGAAGTGAGAACGAAAGAAAGACAGGTTAGATGAAGAGATATGAACAGACCAGGTTTTGGGCCCAATTTAAATTCTGGTGATAGACTGATAGCTAAATTGATAGACAGACAGACAGACAGACAGACAGTTACCCCACTGAAGTGCAGTGCAGCACCAGATGCCACGGCCCCACACACAGTACTGAGTTTTGCCCCAGTCACCAGGTGCCAGTGGCTAAGAGAGGGGGCTCGGCTGAAGCTGTCCTTTAGCTGGGAGGGCAGAGGGGCCACAGGCTCATCACAGTACTCCCCTCCCCACTCTGGATCACACCTACAAGGGGAGAGGGGAGAGGGGGGGAGATATTATCCCAAATTCACATTATAATGATTCAAATAGCTGAGGCGATAGTAAGGTCCAGAATATAACTTACTTTTTAAAAATTCCAGTGCTAGATAAAAAATTATGATGTGTGGACTGTGTGCACTGAGGTCGGAAGTCTGAGATTTCCGAGTTCCCAGTTGTCTTGAATGCACTGAGGTCGGAAGTCTGAGATTTCCGAGTCCCAGTCTTCCACCTGATGGCTAAACTCAAGTTAAAATGCAAGGCTACACTTGGCTAATCATTCATTGCAGCTGCAGCATTCAACTCTGGTAGGAACTAGGAATCCTCCAATCAGGATTTCGGGGGAAAAACCCTCAACTTTGGGAATGTTTCTGGAATTTTGCAACCCTACTGGTGGGTACGTTCACTCACACACAGGAGCTCTGCTGGCAGCGTCCGTGTCCGGAGCACATGTCAGGGCAGCCGTCTCCGATGTAGAGGTTGTCCAGAGCCCAGGTCTGTTGTTTGTCAAAGGGAGCCTGTTGGAACCAACGGAACCGAGTGGCTGGAGACCTGCAGACACACCAGATCAAAATCAAATCAAATCAAATCAAAGTCAAAATCGAATTGAATCAAATCAAATCAAATCAAATTGATTTATATAACCCTTCGTACATCAGCTGATATCTCAAAGTGCTGTACAGAAACCCAGCCTAAAACCCCAAACAGCAAGCAATGCAGGTGTAGAAGCACGAGAGAGAGCACCAGAGAGAGTGTGTGAATGTTTACATGCATTCTAGTGTCTGTGTCTTCCAGTTGCCCTATTGGCAGATTGGCAGTCCATCAACATGTAACTGACCTGCTATAGGTGGAGATTGGCAGTCCAACAACATGTAACTGACCTGCTATAGGAGGGGATTGGCAGTCCAACAACATGTAACTGACCTGCTATAGGAGGGGATTGGCAGTCCATCAACATGTAACTGACCTGCTATAGGAGGGGATTGGCAGTCCATCAACATGTAACTGACCTGCTATAGGTGGGGATTGTCAGTCCATCAACATGTAACTGACCTGCTATAGGTGGGGATTGTCAGTCCATCAACATGTATCTGACCTGCTATAGGAGGGGATTGGCAGTCCATCAACATGTAACTGACCTGCTATAGGTGGGGATTGTCAGTCCATCAACATGTATCTGACCTGCTATAGGTGGAGATTGGCAGTCCAACAACATGTAACTGACCTGCTATAGGAGGGGATTGGCAGTCCAACAACATGTAACTGACCTGCTATAGGAGGGGATTGGCAGTCCATCAACATGTAACTGACCTGCTATAGGAGGGGATTGTCAGTCCATCAACATGTAACTGACCTGCTATAGGTGGGGATTGTCAGTCCATCAACATGTATCTGACCTGCTATAGGTGAAGATTGGCAGTCCAACAACATGTAACTGACCTGCTATAGGAGGGGATTGGCAGTCCAACAACATGTAACTGACCTGCTATAGGAGGGGATTGGCAGTCCATCAACATGTAACTGACCTGCTATAGGAGGGGATTGGCAGTCCATCAACATGTAACTGACCTGCTATAGGTGGCGATTGTCAGTCCATCAACATGTAACTGACCTGCTATAGGTGTGGATTGTCAGTCCATCAACATGTAACTGACCTGCTATAGGAGGGGATTGGCAGTCCAACGACATGTAACTGACCTGCTATAGGAGGGGATTGGCAGTCCATCAACATGTAACTGACCTGCTATAGGAGGGGATTGGCAGTCCAACAACATGTAACTGACCTGCTATAGGTGGGGATTGTCAGTCCATCAACATGTAACTGACCTGCTATAGGTGGGGATTGGCAGTCCAACGACATGTAACTGACCTGGCATAGGTGGGGATTGGCAGAGTGACTCGGCCCCACTTGTTGTAGGTGTCTGCTACCAGCAGTCTCTGTAAGGTGTAGGAGGAGCAGTCTGGGCTGGTGGGGAGACAGTCTCTCACCAGAGGCTGCCAGCTCAGACCCAGGTCCAGAGAATACTCTAGTTCAATGGCTGTGATGGACAAGAGAAGACCAAGAAAGACACACAGAGAGACACAAGACATCAGTATTTATTGTAAAGTCATGTTTACCTAGCGTAGCCCGGGTATTCAATACTACACGAGCAAATCAATCATAGTCAATGAAAGGTATCATTTCATTACTCCTTATAACCTTTTCTTCTTGTGTGAACCTATCGCATAATTACCACTCTACCAACCAACACTGACAACCTCTTATGTCCATTCCTTCTCCCCAGTGGCTCTCTCACCGTAGCAGGAGTTGGTGACCGAGCAGGAAGCTGAGAAGTCAAACTGTATGTACGCATCCTGTCCCAGGCTGATGTCTGTGGTGACAGCGTAGCGCGTGTTGGACTTCTCTATGAAGGCGAAGGCCGCCCCGTCAGAACCACACACGGGCATACGGGTTCCCCCGGGGTGGAGCAGCCAGGAACGACCGTCCATAGAGGAGAAGTCGTCCTCCAGAGGTCCCCAGCCACTGGCACTGCCACCCACCACCAGCTGGTAGAGGAAAGAGAGACGTAGGTTCCTGTCATACAGGCAGGATGCTGTATACTGATTGGCCGATATATACATACACTGACTATACAAAACGTTCTTTCCATGATATAGACTGACCAGGTGAATCCAGGTGAAAGCTATGATCCCATATTGATGTTATATCCACTTCAATCAGTGTCGATGAAGGGGAGGAGGCAGGTTAGCAAATTATTTTTAAGCCTTTAAACAATTGAGACGTGTATTGCGTATGTCAAAATCTAAATAAAATTGTATCGGTCACATAGACATATTTAGCAGATGTTATTGCGGATGTAGTGAAATGCCTGTGTTCCTAGCTTCCATCTAACAATTCACAACAATACACACAAATCTAAAAGTAAAAGAATGGAATTAAGAAAAATATACATATTAGATTGAGCAAATATCGGAGTGGCATTGATGGAAATACCGTAGCCTAGAATACAGTATATACATATGAGATGAGTAAAGCAGTATGTAAACATTATTAAAGTGACTAGTGTTCCATTATTAAAGTGGCCAGTGATGTCTATGTAAATATGGCAGTAGTCTCTAAGGTGCAGGGTTGCGTAACCGGGTGGAAGCTGGCTAGTGATGGCTATTTAACAGTCTGATGGCCTTGAGATACTCAAGCTCTGATTCACCTGTATTGACCTCGCCTTCTGGATGATAGCGGGGTGAACAGGCCGTGGCTCCAGTGGTTGATGGCCTTGATGTTATTTTTGGCCTTCCTGTGACATTGGGTGCTGTAGGTGTCCTGGAGGGCAGGTAGTTTGTCCCCGGTGATGCGTTGGGCAGATCGCACCACCCTCTGGAATTTGTGAGGGTTTTAGCGGCCAAGCCTAGTTTCTTCAGCCTCCTGAGGTTGAAGAGGCGCTGTTGGCCTTCTTTACCACACTGTCTGTGTGGGTGGACCATTTCAGATCGTCAGTGATGTGTTCGCTGAGGAACTTGAAGCTTTCCACCTTCTCCACTACTGTCCCGTAGATGTGGATAGGGTGCTGCTCTCTCTGCTGTTTCCTGAAGTCCATGATCATCTCCTTTGTTTTGTTGACGTTGAGTGAGAGGTTATTTTCCTGGCACCACTCTCCCAGGGCCCTCATCTCCTCCCTGTAGGCTGTCTCGTCATTGTTGGTAATCAGGCCTACTACTGTTGTGTCGTCTGATTGAGTTGGAGGCGTTCGTGGCCACGCAGTCATGGGTGAACAGGGAGTACAGGAGGGGGCTCAGCATGCACCCGTGTGGGGCCCCAGTGTTGAGGATCAGCGAAGTGGAGGTATTGTTTTCTACCTTCACCACCTGGGGGCGGCCCGTCAGGAAGTCCAGGACCCAGTTGCAAAAGGGGGGTACTCAGACCCAGCGCCCCGAGATGATGAGCTTGGAGGGCACTATATTCTATAAAGGTTAAATAAAAATACATATGGTCTTATAGAGGGCATAACTGGACTGTTTGTATTCAACCGTATTCCCAGTCACCTTGCCATGGTTAAATGTGATGGTTCGCGCTTTCAGTTTTTCACGAATGCTGCCATCTATCCACGGTTTCTGGTTTGGGTAGGTTTTAAATCTCACAGTGGGTACATCATCCCCAATGCACTTCCTGATGAACTCAGTCACCGTATCCGTGTATTTGTCAATGTTATTCTCAGAGGCTACCCGGAACAAATACCAGTCCGCTTGATCAACACAATCTTGAAGCGTGGATTCCGATTGGTCAGACCAGCGTTGAGTAGACCTTAGCACGGGTACTTCCTGTTTTAGTTTCTGCCTATCGGAAGGGATGAGCAAAATGGAGTCATTATCAGATTAGCCAAAGGGAGGGCGGGGGAAGGCCTTTTCTAAAAGTTTAGTAGCAGTGGTCCAATGTTTTTCCAGCGCGAGTACTGCAAGTCAATGTGTTGGTAGAACTTCGATAGCATTTTCCTCAAATTTGCTTTGTTAAAATCACCAGCTACAATAAATGCGTCCTCGGGATATGTGATTTCCAGTTTGCATAAAGTCCAGTTTAGTTCTTTGAGGGCTGTCGTGGTATCGGCTTGAGGTGGGATATACATGGCTATGAATATAACCGAAGAGAATTATCTTGGGAGGTAATACAGTCGGCATTTGATTGTGAGGTATTCTAAGTCGGGTGAACAAATGGACTTGAGTTTCTGTTTGTTATCACAATCACACCATGAGTAGTTAATCATGAAACCACCGCCCTTCTTCTTGCCGGATAGTTCTTTATTCCTGTCTGTGTGATGTACTGAGAACACAGCTGGCTGTATGGATGGGGACAGTACATCCAGAGAGTTCTTTATTCCTGTCTGTGTGATGTATTCCTGTCTGTGTGATGTACTGAGAACCCAGCTGGCTGTATGGATGGGGACCGTACATCCAGAGAGTTCTTTATTCCTGTCTGCCCGATGTACTGAGAACCCAGCTGGCTGTATGGATGGGGACTGTACATCCAGAGAGTTCTTTATTCCTGTCTGCCCGATGTACTGAGAACCCAGCTGGCTGTATGGACAGGGACAGTATATCCAGAGAGTTCTTTATTCCTGTCTGTGTGATGTACTGAGAACCCAGCTGCCTGTATGGACAGGGACAGTATATCCAGAGAGAGCCAATGTTTCATTGAAACAGAGCATGTTACGATTCCTGATGTCTCTCTGGAAGGAGATACTTGCCCTGAGTATCTAGACTGAACTTTAGCGAGTAATATACTTGGAATTGGTGGATGGTGTGCATGTTTTCTGAGTCGGACTAGAAGTCCCCTCCAAATACCTCTTCTCCTACAGCGGTGTCTTGGAGCAGCCTCTGGAAAAAGTTCAATTACCCTGGGGGATACGAACAAAGGATCCAATTCGGGAAAGTTGTATTCCTGGTCATAATGAGTTACCGCCGCTCTGTTATCCAAAAAGTTATTTCCTTCTGGATGTAATAACACAAAAATAATTCTGGGCTGATAATGTAAGAAATAACATCCCACAAAACAAAATACTACAAAGTTGCTTAGGAACTGGATGCTGAGCTGCCATATCTGTTGGCGCCATCTTATGTGTGCCATTCAGAGGGTGAATGGGCAAGACAAAACATTGAAGTGCCTTTGCAACTCAATATGAGGAATGTAGTGTAGACTGAGTATACCAACCTAAGGTACTACCTTAGTCAGATAACGATAGATGGCAGGATGGATGAGGAGATTGATGAACGGACAAACATGTTTACATTTACATTCAGCAAACGCTCTTATCCAGAGCGACTTGAAGGAGCAATTTGGTTTTTTTCTTCCCCCTCCTCCCCAAGTCGGATCAGGGATTCAAACCAGACACCTTTCGGTTACTGACTCAAAGCTCTTTAACACTAGGCTATCTGCCGATGTAGGGAAGGTGTCTCACCTGATCAATGACCCATGGACTGTAGAAGTGTCCGTTCTCAGAGGGCTGCCACCAGCGGAGACGTGTGGAGGAGGTACGGGCACGCAGAGGGATCTCCAGGGCCACCAGGCGAGCCTGGTTACTGCTGTTGGAGAAGAAGATGATGGATGAAGATGATGATGATGGTGATGATGATGATGAAGATGATGATGCCGATGATGGATGATGATGATGATGATGATGGATGATGATGATGACGATGATGATGCCGATGGATGATGAAGATGATAATGATGATGATGATGATGATGATGATGATGATGATGTTGATGATGATGTTGATGATGATGATGATGATGATGATGATGATGATGATGATGATGATGATGATGATGATGATGATGAGGGTGAAGATGCCGATGATGATGATGATGATGATATAAGATAACATAAGATAGCATTTTATTTTTCACAGTAAAAATGCCTTTGCGTTGAAAAACTAAAAAGGACGTCCACAGGCAAAAACATATGGAGGTCCAAGGGGAACAAGAGAATCCGCTAACCTGTTTGAGAAGAGGAAGTCCTGCAGCAGGCCCCAGGTCAGACCTCCGTCTACAGAGAACTGGAGCAGGACAGGCTGGGAACGGGGGTCTGGGGACGCCTTCCCACAGCCCAGACGCAGAAAGAACTGAACAAACCTATAGGAAAAATATTGTATTTTTTTTATAATGCACATCAATAAATATATTTATACTGTATATATATATATATATATATATATATATGAATGTGTGTGTATGTGTGTGTGTGTGCATGTGTGTGTGTGCGTGTGTGTGTGTGCGTGTGTGTGTGTGTGTGTGTGTGTGTGTGTGTGTGTGTGTGTGTGTGTGTGTGTGTGTGTGTGTGAATGTACGAGTGCATCTGTTTCCAGATTGGTACAATTTGATTACACACACATTTTACTATCAATGTGAGGACCATGCCACTGAGGACCAGGCTTTCCAATAGGACTAGATATAAACGAATACCACACCTTACCATTAGACGGTCTCAGTAGCACATCTATCTGTTAAACCCCCCCCCCCCCCCCCCCCCACACACACACAGTACCTGGCATTGGATAGGTCCATGTCGTTAGTGACCAGCATACGCAGGCCATCCTCGCTGAAGAACAGGTGGTTCCCACTGGACATGATGCCACATTTCCTGCTTGGCTTCCCTCCACTCAGAAGCCTGAACCGCTCTGCATCCATCGCCCCTCCTAAACATCCACACACACACACACACACACACACACACACACACACACACACACACACACACACACACACACACACACACACACACACACACACACACACAAGCTAGAACTAGCACACTAGATAATGTAATAAAGCTAGGACTAGCACACTAGATAATGTAATAAAGCTAGGACTAGCACACTAGATAATGTAATAACGCTAGGACTAGCACACTAGATAATGTAATAAAGCTAGGACTAGCACACTAGATAATGTAATAACGCCAGGACTAGCACACTAGATAATGTAATAACGCTAGGGCTATAGTACCACACTAGATAATGTAATAACGCTAGGACTAGCACACTAGATAATGTAATAACGCTAGGACTATAGTACCACACTAGATAATGTAATAACGCTAGGACTATAGTACCACACTAGATAATGTAATAACGCTAGGACTATAGTACCACACTAGATAATGTAATAACGCTAGGACTAGCACACTAGATAATGTAATAACGCTAGGACTATAGTACCACACTAGATAATGTAATAACGCTAGGACTATAGTACCACACTAGATAATGTAATAACGCTAGGACTAGCACACTAGATAATGTAATAACGCTAGGACTATAGTACCACACTAGATAATGTAATAACGCTAGGACTATAGTACCACACCAGATAATGTAATAAAGCTAGGACTATAGTACCACACTAGATAATGTAATAAAGCTAGGACTATAGTACCACACTAGATAATGTAATAAAGCTAGGACTAGCACACTGACATTTTATGCACTGAAAACACTACTAACACGATATATAATGACAGACAAATGACAGATAAATCCATCAGATTGAATAGACGTTCAGGTGATGATGAAAAATAGACTAGTAAAACACAGATACACAACAAACTAGAAATACAATGTGTGTTCATCACAACAGCCATCTGCTCTCAACAGCCATCTGCTCTCAACAGCCATCTGCTCACAACAGTCAGCTGCAGTCTGCTAGAGTCCATGACCAAGTGCAGCTCTGCGAGTATTGAAAGCAACCTCTCAATACTCGAACACTGTGTATGGACAGCACAAATACAGTCTACTACCCTCACACACACACACACACACACTCATATACACACACACTCATATACACACACACACACACTCATATACACACACACTCATATACACACACACACACACACACACACACACACACACACACACACACACACACACACACACTCATATACACACACACACACACACACACTCATATACACACACACACACTCATATACACACACACACACACACGCACACACACACAGACACACACACACACACGCACACACACACACACACACACACACACACACACACACACACACACACACACAGACACACACATACACACACACGCACACACACACACACACACACACACACACAGGCACATACTCTGGCACATACTCCCTCTGTGTTTGTGTGGGCATCTGCGTTTTCTTGAACCTTTGAGGGAGTGGATGTTCAACCAATAGATACAAAGCGATTAGTTAAGGTTAAAGGTTAAGGTTATAGGCTCAGGATTAGGGACAAGATTAGGGGGGTGTGGGGGTTAGGGTTTACCATAACCCGCCATCCGAAACCATACAAAATCTACCCGCAATATCTTCACCACTGCCTACCTTCAAAGTCTTCCTTGAGAAAATCAGGGTTGAGTGTGTCAGGTTGGGAGCAGTCTGCGCCAGAGTAGCCTGGGTCACAGACACAGTGTGTCCCCTTCACACACGTCCCGTGTCCATTACACATGTCCTGGCACTGGGGGCCAATGTACACACTGTCCAGGGCCCAGGTAGGAGGGGAGGAACTGCTGGAGAAGAAGCCCTGGTACCAACGGAACCGGATGGAGCTGGCGTGGGCGGAGGTGAGAGAAAGATTGTAGCAATGAATCAATGAATCACTGAATCAATTAATCACTGAATCAATGATTCACTGAATCAATTAATAAATGAATCAATGATTCACTGAATCAATGATTCACTGAATCAATGATTCACTGAATCAATCAATGAATCAATGAATCAATGAATCAATGAATCAATGAATCAATGAATCACTGAATCAATGAATCAATGAATCAATGAATCAATCAATCAATCAATCAAATGTATTACAGTTTTTGCCGATTGTTTACACACTGAAAGTGAATGTTTAGACAAAAACATCAAAACCGTAACTTTTTTAACAAAGGTACAAAAGTACAAAAACACTCTCTGCTTTGTTTGTTTGTTTGTTTGTTTGTTTGTAATTCTGTCACACGCTTTGCAAAACACTACACACTGTTCACTACACATTAGACACTTCGTTCAAGAATGAAATCTCATCTTTTCAAAATGAAAAACATACCTGAAATTGGCAACACCCCATTGTAGTCCTGTGTTTTGAGTTACACCATATTCACAGTACAGTGTGTTTAAAGTGTTTATGTTCTGTTCACAGAGAGTCCTGGACTTTGATGCAGCTGCACAGCCTCATGAGTTCATTTTCATTGATGAAGCTGGACTCAATCAAATCAGACGTCGGGGCCGAACTGTTCTAGGACAAAGAGCTGTTGTGAATGTCCCTGGGTAGCGCTGGGGGGGAATGTTATAGGACAAAGTGTCGTTGTGAATGTCCCTGGGCAGCGTGGGGGAATGTTATAGGACAAAGTGTCGTTGTGAATGTCCCTGGGCAGCGTGGGGGAATGTTATAGGACAAAGTGTCGTTGTGAATGTCCCTGGGCAGCGTGGGGGAATGTTATAGGACAAAGTGTTGTTGTGAATGTCCCTGGGCAGCGTGGGGGAATGTTATAGGACAAAGAGCTGTTGTGAATGTCCCTGGGTAGCGCTGGGGGGGAATGTTATAGGACAAAGTGTCGTTGTGAATGTCCCTGGGCAGCGTGGGGGAATGTTATAGGACAAAGTGTCGTTGTGAATGTCCCTGGGCAGCGTGGGGGAATGTTATAGGACAAAGTGTCGTTGTGAATGTCCCTGGGCAGCGTGGGGGAATGTTATAGGACAAAGTGTTGTTGTGAATGTCCCTGGGCAGCGTGGGGGAATGTTATAGGACAGAGAGCCGTTGTGAATGTCCCTGGGCAGCGTGGGGGAATGTTATAGGACAAAGTGTCGTTGTGAATGTCCCTGGGCAGCGTGGGGGAATGTTATAGGACAGAGAGCCGTTGTGAATGTCCCTGGGCAGTGTGGGGGGAAATATCCCCTTGTGGGCCGCCATTAGTCTGCAAGGAGTTCTCCATCACCATGGCAACCTCGGTCCCTACAATACTGCACACATAATCATATTTCTGGATGCACTACATAATGCAGTTGTACAGGACGGACCAGAGCAGCCCAGGTTTGTTGTCATCTGGGATAATGTTAGTTTCCACCGGGCTGCTCTGGTCAGGGACTGGTTCACCAACCGCAATACCTTCTCAGTTGTATACTTGCTCCCTTATACTCCCTATACTCCCCATTTCTCAATCTGATTGAGGAATAATGGTGTTGGAAAGTGTATGCCCGCCAACTACATGCCCCCCTGCCACTTCTGCAAGTAATGGAAGAGGAGACATTGAGGTGGGGGTCAGTCCAGGGTTGGATAGGCAAGGCGATATCTTCCCCGTTGCCTAGCCAGGGATGACCCCATTGCCTAGCCAGGGATGACCCCGTTGCCTAGCCAGGGATGACCCCGTTGCCTAGCCAGGGATGACCCCGTTGCCTAGCCAGAGATGACCCCGTTGCCTAGCCAGGGATGACCCCGTTGCCTAGCCAGGGATGACCCGGGTTGCCTAGCCAGGGATGACCCCGTTGCCTAGCCAGGGATGACCCCGTTGCCTAGCCAGGGATGACCCCGTTGCCTAGCCAGGGATGACCCCGTTGCCTAGCCAGGGATGACTCCGTTGCCTAGCCAGGGATGACCCCGTTGCCTAGCCAGGGATGACCCCGTTGCCTAGCCAGGGATGACCCGGGTTGCCTAGCCAGGGAAGACCCCGTTGCCTAGCCAGGGAGGACCCCGTTGCCTAGCCAGGGATGACCCCGTTGCCTAGCCAGGGATGACTCCGTTGCCTAGCCAGGGATGACCCCGTTGCCTAGCCAGGGATGACCCCGTTGCCTAGCCAGGGATGACCCGGGTTGCCTAGCCAGGGAAGACCCCGTTGCCTAGCCAGGGAGGACCCCGTTGCCTAGCCAGGGAGGACCCCGTTGCCTAGCCAGGGAAGACCCCGTTGCCTAGCCAGGGAAGACCCCGTTGCCTAGCCAGGGAGGACCCCGTTGCCTAGCCAGGGAGGACCCCGTTGCCTAGCCAGGGAGGTGATGTGGCCAAACACTAACAGAAGACGGGATCCATAAACCATACACCCCATCCTTTACAATACTAATTATTTTGTTTAACACAGCACTGTAATTTTACAGTAAACATTTTTGTTTCCGTGAGTTTACAGTAACATATTGTATTGATTACTGCACTGTAATTTTACAGTAATTATTTTTGTTTCTGTGAGTTTACAGTAACATATTGTATTGATTACTGTACTGTAATTTTACAGTAATTATTTTTGTTTCTGTGAGTTTACTGTAACATATTGTATTGATTACTGTACTGTAATTCTACTTTTCTTTGTGTTTTTTTGTTGTTGTAAAAACCTGCAATGGGGGAAAAACATAAGCTGTATATAATATTTTGCCTAACGCCTTTCTATGTTTGTGTTAAATTGAAATGTGAGTAGATGTACTGGAACATTCTGGAACAGAAGCCTGTATGAAAACATGGAAAAGGTATACAAAGTACTAAAAGACAGCAGTGTTTTGTATAAAAGTACATCAGTGTGTTACTGCTTTGAAAGAGTCATTCAAATGGTGCCTGTGTGTGTTATCATTTTGTAGCAAAAATGCCATTTTGAAAAAGGATTGTTAGGTCTTGATTGCAGAGTATTTAATTTTGACGTAGGAAGTGAGATGTTTATCTCCAAGGGTTGTGTCTTAGTTGGCTTGTGTGTAGAGTTTTTGACTCAATGAGCCAAATTCCGCAACAAGTGTGTAAGCAATCGCAAAAAAAAAACCTCTAATAAAGACATTTTTTTCCTTCCCATCAGCATTTGCACAACACTTTTCGAGAAACCCAGCCTAGACTCCAAAGAGAAAAGAAAAAGCAGAAGCACAGTTATCCAGAAACAAATCCCAGAAAGGATCCTCACCCGCAGAGTCTCAGCTTGCCAAAGTGGATGACCTCCCGCCTCCAGCCCTGGGTGGTTCCCGGGTAGTAGACACTGGCGGGGTGCAGCTCTGTGGAGCACAGGGAAGAGGGCTGGGGGCCTCCTGAACACAAGGGCACCAGGAGGTACCAGGTGGATCCAAAGTCCCTGGAGAATTCCAGTCGTACCGGGTTAGAGGCGGAGCTGTCGGCCGTGCAGCCCACGTTGATCTGAAATGGATCAGGTATACTTCTTATCATGTTGTATCATATAATTATTTAGAAGAAAAATAAACGCACACCTGTTTAGGCGAGGTGCTGGCTAGCGGAGTAGAAAACTAGAAAATCAAAGAGAGCCGCACACTCTAGGAGCTCAGATGCAGAAGTTTAATATCCAACATTTCGACAGCCAAGCTGTCTTCATCAGGGATCACCATTCATTAAAATGTCATACCAAGAACAGCATACAAACAACAAATGGATAGCATACGATCATAGATTCATTTTCAACTACACAAGCTTACAAACAATTACAATGGCAAAGTCACAATAATCACAAGAATAGCTTCAGATCAAAGTCTACGTTGAGGCAAGGGTCCCTTTTTTTATGCCATTTTAAATATTTGATTATTAACCAATGATATTAGGCCACTCTTGGCCATGATTACAGACACCTGTGTCTTTTGACACTATATAAACGAGTCATCCCGCAGTGTTTGTGATTATACCCTGATGAAGACAGCTTGGCTGTGGAAACGTTGGTCATTACATTTTTGCATCTGAGCTCCTAGAGAGGCTCTCTTTTATTATCATATATTTATTAGAATAATACATTTTGGCCATTCAGTCGTCTGAGGACACAACACAGGAAAACAATTATGATATTCATTTAAGAAAGCTTTATCCAAAACCAAACCAGATCTACCAGTTCTATACCCACTGCCTTGAGGGAGCATCAGCAAGAAACATTTTCAACAAACATAAAATAATTCTGGACCTCTGAAACAAGCTTACCATTTTTCTACATTTTCAAGTTCATATGATTATAATACGATTAATTATTTCTATAACATAATTATGATCATTAACCAGCCTACATCACAGAGGAGAGTAATTATACTGACTGATTATTAAAATGAATCAAGCATATAAATGAGTCATTATCATTTCAAAAACCCTTTGCTTTGCCCTCCACTTTTACAGTATATTAGGATTGTTTTCCCCATTGAGTTCCTCTTTCAGCATTCGTTATTCCTCTCCTCTTCTACCCCAGGCCTTCTCTCTCCTCTCAGTCTCTCTGTTATCTCTCTCTGTTATCTCTCTCTGTTCATACCCCACTCATTCCTCTCCTCTTCTACCCCAGGCCTTCTCTCTCCTCTCAGTCTCTCTGTTATCTCTCTCTGTTCATACCCCACTCATTCCTCTCCTCTTCTACCCCAGGCCTTCTCTCTCCTCTCAGTCTCTCTGTTATCTCTCTCTGTTCATACCCCACTCATTCCTCTCCTCTTCTACCCCAGGCTTTCTCTCTCCTCTCAGTCTCTCTGTTATCTCTCTCTGTTATCTCTCTCCGCTATCTCTCTCTGTTATCCCTCTCTGTTATCTCTCTCCATTATCTCTCTCAGTTATCTCTCGCTGTTATCTCTCCCTGTTATCTCTCCCTGTTATCTCTCTCTGTTATCTCTCTCTGTTCATACCCCACTCATTTCTCTCCTCTTTCCCCATTCCTTTCCTCTTTTCCTTCACTCCTTTCCTTGCCCACTTTGTTTTCCCAACCAGCCAGTCTGTTCTCTCTCTTCTGTTCATACCTCAAACTGAAAGATAGTGTTCTCGTAGGATGTGTGTGTGTGTGTGTGTGTTCATACCTCAAACTGGATGATGGTGTTCTCATTGACGTCGATGTCTCTGGTGGTTATTGAATGTTCTCCCAGCTCACTGGATAAAAACACCATGGCCGACTCATCCTTCTCCCTGTACACACAGAGACACAGTCGATGTCAACAATGCTTTGTCAGCAGGGGTTGGGCTCAAGTCCAACTCACTTCAGTCGATTCAGGAAGTATACTGACATTCCAAATCCAATTTGAATTGGATTTATTTATTTTCCGTTAACCTCTAAATGTCTAAGTCTTTAGGGGGAAGGGTTCTACTAAGCTAACATATGGATATTTTTTAAGATGGTCGTACCATGGAACATTTAGCTATTAGCATTTGGCTATTAGCATGTAGCTATTAGCATTTAGCTATTAGCATGTAGCTATTAGCATGTAGCTATTAGCATGTAGCTATTAGCATGTAGCTATTAGCATGTAGCTATTGGCATTTAGCTATTAGCATGTAGCTATTAGCATTTAGCTATTAGCATGTAGCTATTAGCATTTAGCTATTTTACATTCAATATTAGGATCCCTGTAGATATATATATATATATATCCATATATATATATATATATATATATACACACATTACATTTTTACAATCATTTGATAAAATATAGATTTAGGCTTTTATTACTATAGCACATAGAAACACATTGAATAACACATTCATAATGGCAAAACAAATAAATCATAAGGAATAGGGTTTTGAATTGTCTGTCCTATATCTAGGAGATATAAGAGAGATCAGGAAATGGTGTAGTTTTTTGGATACATATTTATAACCTCTTCTTTTTTGTCGGCACAAAACTACCTCTATGGTTCTATAATACATTTTAAAAAACGGTATTGGTTACGTTCAGACTCGTCCCATGACACTGGTGAGGGTCGTAGAGCAAAACGGAGAACACCGTTGTGTTCGTGAGAATCTCTCCTTTCTATAGAGGGGTCGGCGTTCGGCCTCTACAAACATTTTCGTAAGAAGTTTTTCAGGACAAACTGACAGACACCGCTGTAGTTTGGCTACCGTCCACCGCAGATGTGGAAGGCCGAACTTAGGAGGACGTGGAAGGCCGACATAGGAGGACGTGGAAGGCCGACATAGGAGGACGTGGAAGGTTCGACATAGGAGGATGTGGAAGGCCGACATAGGAGGATGTGGAAGGTTCGACATAGGAGGACGTGGAAGGCCGACATAGGAGGACGTGGAAGGCCGACATAGGAGGACGTGGAAGGCCGACATAGGAGGACGTGGAAGGCAGACATAGGAGGATGTGGAAGGTTCGACATAGGAGGATGTGGAAGGCAGACATAGGAGGATGTGGAAGGCAGACGTAGGAGGACGTGGAAGGTTCGACATAGGAGGATGTGGAAGGTTCGACATAGGAGGATGTGGAAGGCCGACATAGGAGGACGTGGAAGGCAGACATAGGAGGACGTGGAAGGATTGAGACGCAGCTCATGCAAAGATGATTTCTCTAGGTTTTAAACAGACAGATTTGGATGAGGATTTGTTTTATTTACGTGACTTAGATACACAGGTGCATCAATAGACTCTTAAGGAAACCATAAACTACGATGTTAGTTTACTTCCTGAATTGACTGATTTGAAGTGAACTATGACCCAACACACAGAGATAAGGTCTGGAGGTACAGTGGAAGGCCTTCACACTGTACAAGAGGCAGGTGGTACTACTCACAGGCCACTCTTCTGGTAAGGGCAGTAGAGTCCAGTGTTGCCTCCTGGGTAGAAGAGCCAGTTGTAGTTTTGGGGTCCGCCCTCGAAGTTGTCTGAGACTACAGGAGGGTTGTTGAGCGAGCTGCCATCGATGATCAGGTCATCAATCACCCACACCTCTTCTTTCTTACCTACAGGAGACATATATAACCAGTCAGACATACAGTGTGTCTCCACCATATCCCACTGGGCAAAAATGAATCAACGTTGTTTCCCATGACATTTTCAACCCAGAAATTCAACGTGAAAAACTGCCTGATTTGCAAAAAGTCATCAACAACTTTTAACCTAAATGACCAGTACTCCTTACTGTTATCTTGTGTATTGCTATTTTTCTATTTACAAATGTTCTTACTTTTTAACTCTGCATTGTTGGTTAAAGGCTTGTAAAAGTAAACATTTAACGGTAACGTCTACACCTGTTGTATTCGGCAGCATGTGACAAATAAAATGTTATTTTATTTTATTAGACAAGAATGACAACTCAACCAAATAGTAAATTGAACTGATGTCGGTGCCCCAGTGGGATGTGATGATTTTGAGAATGTGTGTTAAAGGGTCTACTGCACTACCAAGTATGTGTGTGTGTGTGCATCTTTGTGTATGTACTGTGTGTGTGTCTCTGTGTTTGTATGTGTCTATCTGTGTGTGTGTGTGTGTGTGTGTGTGTCGCTCTGTGTGTGAGTCCCTCTGTGTGTATCTCTGTGTGTGTGTGTGTGTG
Source organism: Oncorhynchus kisutch (assembly GCF_002021735.2). Classification (NCBI taxonomy): domain Eukaryota; kingdom Metazoa; phylum Chordata; class Actinopteri; order Salmoniformes; family Salmonidae; genus Oncorhynchus; species Oncorhynchus kisutch. The sequence continues at coordinate 51,714,650 of NC_034195.2, forward strand.
TCTTTCTGTGTATGTATGTGTCTGTGTGTGTGTGTGTGTGTGTGTGTCTCTGTGTTTGTATGTGTCTATCTGTGTGTGTCTCTGTGTGTGTGTGTGTCTCTGTGTGTGTGTCCCTCTGTGTGTATCTCTGTGTGTCTCTGTGTGTATCTGTGTGTGTGTGTATGTATGTGTCTCTCTGTGTGTGTCTCTGTGTGTTAGTCTGTGTGTGTCTCTGTGTGTGTCTCTGTGTGTGTGTGTGTGTGTCTTTCTGTGTATGTATCTGTCTCTGTGTGTTTGTGTGTGTGTGTGTGTGTGTGTGTGTGTCTCTGTGTGTATCTGTGTGTGTGTGTGTGTGTGTGTGTGTATGTATGTGTCTCTCTGTGTGTGTCTCTGTGTGTTAGTCTGTGTGTGTCTCTGTGTGTCTCTGTGTGTGTCTGTGTGTGTCTCTGTGTGTGTGTGTGTGTCTCTTTGTGTGTCTGTGTGTGTCTCTTTGTGTGTGTGTGTGTGTCTGTGTGTCTCTCTGTGTGTGTCTCTGTGTGTGTGTCTGTCTGTGTCTATGTGTGTGTCTCTGTGTGTGTCTGTGTGTGTCTCTTTGTGTGTGTCTGTCTGTGTCTATGTGTGTGTCTCTGTGTGTGTCTGTGTGTGTCTCTTTGTGTGTGTGTGTGTGTCCCTGTATACTCTACTCACCACTGTTGTAGGGCTGCCAGAGCCTGAAGCGGGTAGCGTTGGTCTGGGCCCTGGCAGGCAGAGGGAGGTGTAGGAACAGCGTGTCAGTCGAGGTGGGGAAGTAGAACTCATCTAACAGCAACCAGCTGATTCCTCCGTTCACTGAGTACTGCAGCAGCACTGAGTGAGACCGTTCTGGGATGCCTGGGGAACAGAACACACAGAGTCAACATGCTATACAACATGCTATACAACATGCTATACAACATGCTATACAACATGCTATACAACATGCTATACAACATGCTATACAACATGCTATACAACATGCTATACAACATGCTGTAGAACATGCTATACAACATGCTATACAACATGCTATACAACATGCTATACAACATGCTGTACAACAAATCAACAAAAACACAAAACAATTGGCCCAGCATCGTCCGGGTTCGGGAGGGTTTGGCCGGTAGGGATATCCTTGTCTCATCACTAGCGACTCCTGTGGCGGGCCGGGCGCAGTGCACACTAACCAGGTCGCCAGGTGCACAGTGTGGCTTCCGGGTTGGATGCGCGCTGTGTTAAGAAGCAGTGCGGTTGGGTTGTGTTTCGGAGGACGCGTGGCCTTTCAACCTTCGTCTCTCCCGAGCCCATACAGGAGTTGTAGCGATGAGACAAGATAGTAGCTACTAACAATTGGATACCAAGAAATTGGGGAGAAAAAGGGGTATAAAAAAAAAAAACACAAAACACACACTACTTCAAACACGCTGTATGATAACTGCAAGCGGACAGAGACAGAATGTGTGTGAAATCGAGTGACCTACCCTTAGTGATGAACTTGAAGGAGAACTGGATGTAAAGTGTGCTGGTACAGTCCAGGTCCCTAGACACCAACATACGTAGACCTTCCTACAAAATCCAGGAAAACAGAAAGAGAAATTAAGATGATTTATAATCAATGAGAAAGTACACTTACTGAGTCTTCTAGGGAAAATGCTGTGTATGTACTGTCAAAGCTCTTCTCTGTTCCGACACCCCATTGGTGAAACTAGCTTCTCCCCCTGAAGCTAGGAATGCAGAGTCCCTGCCCATCTTCCCCCTGAAGCTAGGACAACAGAGTCCCTGTCCATCTTCCCCCTGGAGCTAGGACAGCAGAGTCCCTGTCCATCTTCGACCTGAAGCTAGGACAGCAGAGTCCCTGTCCATCTTCCCCCTGAAGCAGCAGAGTCCCTGTCCATCTTCCCCCTGAAGCTAGGACATCAGAGTCCCTGTCCATCTTCCCCCTGAAGGCAGGACAACAGAGTCCCCTGTCCATCTTCCCCCTGAAGGTAGGACAACAGAGTCCCCTGTCCATCTTCCCCCTGAAGGCAGGACAGCAGAGTCCCCTGTCCATCTTCCCCCTGAAGGTAGGACAGCAGAGTCCCCTGTCCATCTTCCCCCTGAAGGTAGGACAGCAGTCCCCTGTCCATCTTCCCCCTGAAGGTAGGACAACAGAGTCCCCTG
>NC_034195.2:51719303-51734849 GCF_002021735.2 Oncorhynchus kisutch
TAATGCCTTATAATACACATATAATGCCTTATAATGCCTAATAATACACATATAATGCCTTATAATGCCTAATAATACACATATAATGCCTTATAATGCCTTATAATACACATATAATGCCTTATAATGCCTTATAATACACATATAATGCCTTATAATGCCTTGTAATGCACATATAATGCCTTATAATACACATGTAATGCCTTATAATGCCTTATAATACACATATAATGCCTTATAATACACATGTAATGCCTTATAATGCCTTATAATGCCTTATAATGCACATGTAATGCGTTATGATAATGTATAGTTTCTAAGGCTGATTCAGGGGTGGTATAGAGTGTGATACCTGTGGAATACTCCAGCCTGACACCATGAGAGGACGTGACTGTCTTACTGCAAACCCATAGACAGGTCAAACTGCAGGAAGGAAGAGCCAGACACCTCAAAGTCCCAGCTCTCTGCGTACCGTGGCTTCTCTGGAGAGGCAGAGAGAGACAGAGAGAGACAGAGAGAGGACAGAGAGAGGCAGAGAGAGGCAGAGAGAGGCAGAGAGAGAGAGAGAGAGAGAGAGAGAGAGAGAGAGAGAGAGAGAGAGAGAGAGAGAGAGAGAGAGAGAGAGAGAGAGAGAGAGAGAGAGAGGGACATGGTTAACTTAGGGGCTAGTTAATGGACTGGGGATGGATTACAGTGTCCCAGCTCTCTGTATACTGTGGCTTCTCTGGAGGGAGAGAAAGACATGGTTAACATAGTGGCTAGTTCATGGGTTAGAGATGGGTTACAGTGTTACAGGGAGAGAAAGACACATGGTCAGGATGCTGGGTATTGGGTTCAAGGTGAATGGGTTAGTGATGTGAAAACGGAATATTTTAGTTTCAAGCTGCAAAACAGTAAACCTTTTTCTAAACAGTTTAGTGTCTCTTTTCACTGTCTTTTTCCTGTTGTTTTTATTTCTTTACTTACCTGTTGTTCACCTAATACCTTTTTCACACTATTGGTTAGAGCCTGTAAGTAAGCATTTCACTGTAAGGTCTACTACACCTGTTGTATTCAGCATTTCACTGTAAGGTCTACCTACACCTGTTGTATTCAGCATTTCACTGTAAGGTCTACTACACCTGTTGTATTCAGCATTTCACTGTGAGGTCTACTACACCTGTTGTATTCAGCATTTCACTGTGAGGTCTACTACACCTGTTGTATTCAGCATTTCACTGTGAGGTCTACTACACCTGTTGTATTCAGCATTTCACTGTAAGGTCTACTACACCTGTTGTATTCAGCATTTCACTGTAAGGTCTACTACACCTGTTGTATTCAGCATTTCACTGTGAGGTCTACTACACCTGTTGTATTCAGCATTTCACTGTAAGGTCTACTACACCTGTTGTATTCAGCATTTCACTGTGAGGTCTACTACACCTGTTGTATTCAGCATTTCACTGTGAGGTCTACTACACCTGTTGTATTCAGCATTTCACTGTGAGGTCTACTACACCTGTTGTATTCAGCATTTCACTGTAAGGTCTACTACACCTGTTGTATTCAGCATTTCACTGTAAGGTCTACTACACCTGTTGTATTCAGCATTTCACTGTGAGGTCTACTACACCTGTTGTATTCAGCATTTCACTGTAAGGTCTACCTACACCTGTTGTATTCAGCATTTCACTGTAAGGTCTACTACACCTGTTGTATTCAGCATTTCACTGTAAGGTCTACTACACCTGTTGTATTCAGCATTTCACTGTAAGGTCTACTACACCTGTTGTATTCAGCATTTCACTGTAAGGTCTACTACACCTGTTGTATTCAGCATTTCACTGTGAGGTCTACTACACCTGTTGTATTCAGCATTTCACTGTGAGGTCTACTACACCTGTTGTATTCAGCATTTCACTGTGAGGTCTACTACACTTGTTGTATTCAGCATTTCACTGTAAGGTCTACCTACACCGGTTATATTCAGCATTTCACTGTAAGGTCTACTACACCTGTTGTATTCAGCATTTCACTGTAAGGTCTACCTACACCTGTTGTATTCAGCATTTCACTGTAAGGTCTACTACACCTGTTATATTCAGCATTTCACTGTAAGGTCTACTACACCTGTTGTATTCAGCATGTCACTGTAAGGTCTACCACACCTGTTGTATTCAGCATTTCACTGTGAGGTCTACTACACCTGTTGTATTCAGCATTTCACTGTGAGGTCTACTACACCTGTTGTATTCAGAATTTCACTGTGAGGTCTACTACACCTGTTGTATTCAGCATTTCACTGTGAGGTCTACTACACCTGTTGTATTCAGCATTTCACTGTGAGGTCTACTACACCTGTTGTATTCAGCATTTCACTGTAAGGTCTACTACACCTGTTGTATTCAGCATTTCACTGTAAGGTCTACTACACCTGTTGTATTCAGCATTTCACTGTAAGGTTTACTACACCTGTTGTATTCAGCATTTCACTGTAAGGTCTACTACACCTGTTGTATTCGGCGCACTTTTGACAAATAAACTTTGATTTGATCTGTTGGAATAGAGACTGTGTAGACGGTATAGTGTAGGCTGAGATGGTGGGGAAACAAACCCCACTATTATTCAAGGCAGTGTAGCAGTCCATCGTTCACGTCACATCGTGTGGGAAGACAGGAAGTGCAAAACGCTCGGGAATCAAGTCAGTACGACATCAAACGTAAAGGAAAAGGGGGCGTGAATCCAGAAAGACGGGGTACCTTCGATTTATACCGTAGACGGGTTCATATTTCACTTCCCAAGGGGAATAATACACATCACATGACTTACGGAAACGCGCCGCTCCTCCTAGCCGGGGTGCAATGTTCACAGATACGTTGGCTCTTGCTTGGGCCCGGCGGTAATGGATGGGACTGGATGCAATGCAATATTTGCACAATGTAAATCCACTCGCAGCGTAATGCATAACACATAAATAACAAGCAGGGTGTTAAAGCTAAACATTTATCATTCAAAAGCCACGGGTCGTGTAAATGACAAACAGGGTGTTATAAATGACAAATGGCTGATGGAACACCCCCTGGAGTATTGGTAGTAGCAGAACATGTCATAAAGGGGAGGCAGGTAGACTAGTGGTTAGAGTGGAGGGTTGGCAGGTAGTCTAGTGGTTAGAGTGGAGGGGCGGCAGGTAGCCTAGTGGTTAGAGTGGAGGGGCGGCAGGTAGTCTAGTGGTTAGAGTGGAGGGACGGCAGGTAGCCTAGTGGTTAGAGTGGAGGGGCGGCAGGTAGCCTAGTGGTTAGAGTGGAGGGGCGGCAGGTAGCCTAGTGGTTAGAGTGTAGGGTTGGCAGGTCCCCCAGTGGTTAGAGTGGAGGGGCGGCAGGTAGACTAGTGGTTAGAGTGGAGGGGCGGCAGGTAGCCTAGTGGTTAGAGTGGAGGGGCGGCAGGTAGCCTAGTGGTTAGAGTGGAGGGGCGGCAGGTAGCCTAGTGGTTAGAGTGGAGGGGCGGCAGGTAGTCTAGTGGTTAGAGTGGAGGGGCGGCAGGTAGTCTAGTGGTTAGAGTGGAGGGGCGGCAGGTAGCCTAGTGGTTAGAGTGGAGGGGCGGCAGGGTAGCCTAGTGGTGAGACTGGAGGGGAGGCAGGTAGACTAGTGGTTAGAGTGGAGGGGCGGCAGGTAGCCTAGTGGTTAGAGTGGAGGGGCGGCAGGGTAGCCTAGTGGTTAGAGTGGAGGGGCGGCAGGTAGCCTAGTGGTTAGAGTGGAGGGGCGGCAGGTAGCCTAGTGGTTAGAGTGGAGGGGAGGCAGGTAGACTAGTGGTTAGAGTGGAGGGGCGGCAGGTAGCCTAGTGGTTAGAGTGGAGGGGAGGCAGGTCCCCCAGTGGTTAGAGTGGAGGGGCGGCAGGTAGAATAGTGGTTAGAGTGGTGGGTTGGCAGGTCCCCCAGTGGTTAGAGTGGAGGGTTGGCAGGTCCACCAGTGGCTAGAGTGGAGGGTTGGCAGGTAGTCTAGTGGTTAGAGTGGAGGGGTGGCAGGAAGTCTAGTGGTTAGAGTGTAGGGGCGGCAGGTAGTCTAGTGGCTAGAGTGGAGGGGTGGCAGGTAGTCTAGTGGTTAGAGTGGAGGGGCGGCAGGTAGACTAGTGGTTAGAGTGTAGGGGCGGCAGGTAGTCTAGTGGTTAGAGTGTAGGGGCGGCAGGTAGTCTAGTGGCTAGAGTGGAGGGGTGGCAGGTAGTCTAGTGGTTAGAGTGGAGGGACGGCAGGTAGACTAGTGGTTAGAGTGGAGGGTTGGCAGGTCCCCCAGTGGTTAGAGTGGAGGGTTGGCAGGTAGTCTAGTGGTTAGAGTGTACGGGCGGCAGGTAGTCTAGTGGTTAGAGTGGAGGGGTGGCAGGTAGTCTAGTGGTTAGAGTGGTGGGGGGGCAGGTAGTCTATTGGTTAGAGTGGAGGGACGGCAGGTAGACTAGTGGTTAGAGTGGAGGGACGGCAGGTAGACTAGTGGTTAGAGTGGAGGGTTGGCAGGTCCCCCAGTGGTTAGAGTGGAGGGGAGGCAGGTAGCCTAGTGGTTAGAGTGTAGGGTTGGCAGGTCCCCCAGTGGTTAGAGTGTACGGGCGGCAGGTAGTCTAGTGGTTAGAGTGGAGGGGTGGCAGGTAGTCTAGTGGTTAGAGTGGTGGGGGGGCAGGTAGTCTAGTGGTTAGAGTGGAGGGACGGCAGGTAGACTAGTGGTTAGAGTGGAGGGACGGCAGGTAGACTAGTGGTTAGAGTGGAGGGGCGGAAGGTAGCCTAGAGGTTAGAGTGGAGGGTTGGCAGGTCCACCAGTGGTTAGAGTGGAGGGTTGGCAGGTAGTCTAGTGGTTAGAGTGTAGGGGCGGCAGGTAGTCTAGTGGCTAGAGTGGAGGGGTGGCAGGTAGTCTAGTGGTTAGAGTGGAGGGTTGGCAGGTAGTCTAGTGGTTAGAGTGTAGGGGCGGCAGGTAGTCTAGTGGTTAGAGTGGAGGGGTGGCAGGTAGTCTAGTGGTTAGAGTGGTGGGGGGGCAGGTAGTCTAGTGGCTGGAGTGGAGGGACGGCAGGTAGACTAGTGGTTAGAGTGGAGGGACGGCAGGTAGACAAGTGGTTAGAGTGGGGGGCGGCAGGTAGACTAGTGGTTCGAGTGGAGGGGCGAAAAGTAGCTTAGTGGGTAGAGTGGAGGGACGGCAGGTAGTCTAGTGGTTAGAGTGGAGGGTCGGCAGGTAGCCTAGTGGTTAGAGTGGTGGGGCGGCAGGTAGCCTAGTGGTTAGAGTGGAGGGTCGGCAGGTAGCCTAGTGGTTAGAGTGGGGGGGCGGCAGATAGCCTAGTGGTTAGAGTGGAGGGGCGGCAGGTAGCCTAGTGGTTAGAGTGGAGGGGCGGCAGGTAGCCTAGTGGTTAGAGTGGAGGGGCGGCAGGTAGCCTAGTGGTTAGAGTGGAGGGGCGGCAGGTAGCCTGGTGGTTAGAGTGGAGGGGCGGCAGGTAGTCTAGTGGTTAGAGTGGAGGGGCGGCAGGTAGTCTAGTGGTTAGAGTGGAGGGGCGGCAGGTAGCCTAGTGGTTAGAGTGGAGGGGCGGCAGGTAGCCTAGTGGTTAGAGTTGGGGGGCGGCTGATAGCCTAGTGGTTAGAGTGGGGGGGGCGGCAGGTCGCCTAGTGGTTAGAGTGGAGGGGCGGCAGGTAGTCTAGTGGTTAGTGTGGAGGGGCGGCAGTTAGCCTAGTGGTTAGAGTGGAGGGACGGCAGGTAGACTAGTGGTTAGAGTGGAGGGTTGGCAGGTCCCCCAGTGGTTAGAGTGGAGGGTTGGCAGGTAGTCTAGTGGTTAGAGTGTACGGGCGGCAGGTAGTCTAGTGGTTAGAGTGGAGGGGTGGCAGGTAGTCTAGTGGTTAGAGTGGTGGGGGGGCAGGTAGTCTATTGGTTAGAGTGGAGGGACGGCAGGTAGACTAGTGGTTAGAGTGGAGGGACGGCAGGTAGACTAGTGGTTAGAGTGGAGGGTTGGCAGGTCCCCCAGTGGTTAGAGTGGAGGGGAGGCAGGTAGCCTAGTGGTTAGAGTATAGGGTTGGCAGGTCCCCCAGTGGTTAGAGTGTACGGGCGGCAGGTAGTCTAGTGGTTAGAGTGGAGGGGTGGCAGGTAGTCTAGTGGTTAGAGTGGTGGGGGGGCAGGTAGTCTAGTGGTTAGAGTGGAGGGACGGCAGGTAGACTAGTGGTTAGAGTGGAGGGACGGCAGGTAGACTAGTGGTTAGAGTGGAGGGGCGGAAGGTAGCCTAGAGGTTAGAGTGGAGGGTTGGCAGGTCCACCAGTGGTTAGAGTGGAGGGTTGGCAGGTAGTCTAGTGGTTAGAGTGTAGGGGCGGCAGGTAGTCTAGTGGCTAGAGTGGAGGGGTGGCAGGTAGTCTAGTGGTTAGAGTGGAGGGTTGGCAGGTAGTCTAGTGGTTAGAGTGTAGGGGCGGCAGGTAGTCTAGTGGTTAGAGTGGAGGGGTGGCAGGTAGTCTAGTGGTTAGAGTGGTGGGGGGGCAGGTAGTCTAGTGGCTGGAGTGGAGGGACGGCAGGTAGACTAGTGGTTAGAGTGGAGGGACGGCAGGTAGACAAGTGGTTAGAGTGGGGGGCGGCAGGTAGACTAGTGGTTCGAGTGGAGGGGCGAAAAGTAGCTTAGTGGGTAGAGTGGAGGGACGGCAGGTAGTCTAGTGGTTAGAGTGGAGGGTCGGCAGGTAGCCTAGTGGTTAGAGTGGTGGGGCGGCAGGTAGCCTAGTGGTTAGAGTGGAGGGTCGGCAGGTAGCCTAGTGGTTAGAGTGGGGGGGGCGGCAGATAGCCTAGTGGTTAGAGTGGAGGGGCGGCAGGTAGCCTAGTGGTTAGAGTGGAGGGGCGGCAGGTAGCCTAGTGGTTAGAGTGGAGGGGCGGCAGGTAGCCTAGTGGTTAGAGTGGAGGGGCGGCAGGTAGCCTGGTGGTTAGAGTGGAGGGGCGGCAGGTAGTCTAGTGGTTAGAGTGGAGGGGCGGCAGGTAGTCTAGTGGTTAGAGTGGAGGGGCGGCAGGTAGCCTAGTGGTTAGAGTGGAGGGGCGGCAGGTAGCCTAGTGGTTAGAGTGGAGGGGCGGCAGGTAGCCTAGTGGTTAGAGTGGAGGGACGGCAGGTAGACTAGTGGTTAGAGTGGGGGGCGGCAGGTAGACTAGTGGTTAGAGTGGAGGGGTGCCAGGTAGCCTAGTGGTTAGAGTGGAGGGTCGGCAGGTAGCCTAGTGGTTAGAGTTGGGGGGCGGCTGATAGCCTAGTGGTTAGAGTGGGGGGGCGGCAGGTCGCCTAGTGGTTAGAGTGGAGGGGCGCCAGGTAGCCTAGTGGTTAGAGTGGAGGGACGGCAGGTAGTCTAGTGGTTAGTGTGGAGGGGCGGCAGTTAGCCTAGTGGTTAGAGTGGAGGGGAGGCAGGTAGACTAGTGGTTAGAGTGGAGGGTTGGCAGGTCCCCCAGTGGTTAGAGTGGTGGGTTGGAAGGTAGTCTAGTGGTTAGAGTGGAGGGGTGGCAGGTAGTCTAGTGGTTAGAGTGTAGGGGCGGCAGGTAGTCTAGTGGTTAGAGTGGAGGGGTGGCAGGTAGTCTAGTGGTTAGAGTGGAGGGGGGGCAGGTAGACTAGTGGTTAGAGTGGAGGGGCGGCAGGTAGACTAGTGGTTAGAGTGGAGGGTTGGCAGGTAGACTAGTGGTTAGAGTGGAGGGGCGGCAGGTAGTCTACTGGTTAGAGTGGAGGGGCGGCAGGTAGTCTACTGGTTAGAGTGGAGGGGCGGCAGGTAGCCTAGTGGTTAGTGTGGAGGGGCGGCAGGTAGTCTAGTGTTTAGAGTGGAGGGGTGGCAGGTAGTCTAGTGGTGAGACTGGAGGGGCGGCAGGTAGACTACTGGTTAGAGTGGAGGGGCGGCAGGTAGACTAGTGGTTAGAGTGGAGGGTTGGCAGGTCCCCCAGTGGTTAGAGTGGTGGGTTGGAAGGTAGTCTAGTGGTTAGAGTGGAGGGGTGGCAGGTAGTCTAGTGGTTAGAGTGTAGGGGCGGCAGGTAGTCTAGTTGTTAGAGTGGAGGGGTGGCAGGTAGTCTAGTGGTTAGAGTGGAGGGGGGGCAGGTAGACTAGTGGTTAGAGTGGAGGGGCGGCAGGTAGACTAGTGGTTAGAGTGGAGGGTTGGCAGGTAGACTAGTGGTTAGAGTGGAGGGGTGGCAGGTAGTCTAGTGGTAAGAGTGGAGGGTTGGCAGGTCCCCCAGTGGTTAGAGTGGACGGGCGGCAGGTAGTCTAGTGGTTAGAGTGGAGGGGAGGCAGGTAGCCTAGTGGTTAGAGTGGTGGGGCGGCAGGTAGCCTAGTGGTTAGAGTGGGGGGGCAGCAGATAGCCTAGTGGTTAGAGTGGAGGGGCGGCAGGTAGCCTAGTGGTTAGAGTGGAGGGGCGCCAGGTAGCCTAGTGGTTAGAGTGGGGGGACGGCAGGTAGTCTAGTTGTTAGTGTGGAGGGGCGGCAGATAGCCTAGTGGTTAGAGTGGAGGGACGGCAGGTAGTCTAGTAGTTAGAGTGGAGGGGCGGCACGTAGCCTAGTGGTTAGAGTGGAGGGGCGGCAGGTAGCCTAGTGGTTAGAGTGGAGGGGCGGCAGATAGCCTAGTGGTTAGAGTGGAGGGGAGGCAGGTAGTCTAGTGGTTAGAGTGGAGGGGCGGCAGGTAGTCTAGTGGTTAGAGTGGAGGGACGGCAGGTAGTCTAGTGGTTAGTGTGGAGGGGCGGCAGTTAGCCTAGTGGTTAGAGTGGAGGGGAGGCAGGTAGACTAGTGGTTAGAGTGGAGGGTTGGCAGGTCCCCCAGTGGTAAGAGTGGAGGGTTGGCAGGTAGTCTAGTGGTTAGAGTGGAGGGGTGGCAGGTAGTCTAGTGGTGAGACTGGAGGGGTGGCAGGTAGACTAGTGGTTAGAGTGGAGGGGCGGCAGGTAGACTAGTGGTTAGAGTGGAGGGTTGGCAGGTCCCCCAGTGGTTAGAGTGGTGGGTTGGAAGGTAGTCTAGTGGTTAGAGTGGAGGGGTGGCAGGTAGTCTAGTGGTTAGAGTGTAGGGGCGGCAGGTAGTCTAGTGGTTAGAGTGGAGGGGTGGCAGGTAGTCTAGTGGTTAGAGTGGAGGGGGGGCAGGTAGACTAGTGGTTAGAGTGGAGGGGCGGCAGGTAGACTAGTGGTTAGAGTGGAGGGTTGGCAGGTAGACTAGTGGTTAGAGTGGAGGGGTGGCAGGTAGTCTAGTGGTAAGAGTGGAGGGTTGGCAGGTCCCCCAGTGGTTAGAGTGGACGGGCGGCAGGTAGTCTAGTGGTTAGAGTGGAGGGGAGGCAGGTAGCCTAGTGGTTAGAGTGGAGGGGCGGCAGGTAGCCTAGTGGTTAGAGTGGAGGGGCGGCAGATAGCCTAGTGGTTAGAGTGGAGGGGAGGCAGGTAGTCTAGTGGTTAGAGTGGAGGGGCGGCAGGTAGCCTAGTGGTTAGAGTGGAGGGGCGGCAGGTAGCCTAGTGGTTAGAGTGGAGGGGGGGCAGGTAGACTAGTGGTTAGAGTGGAGGGACGGCAGGTAGTCTAGTGGTTAGTGTGGAGGGGCGGCAGTTAGCCTAGTGGTTAGAGTGGAGGGGAGGCAGGTAGACTAGTGGTTAGAGTGGAGGGTTGGCAGGTCCCCCAGTGGTAAGAGTGGAGGGTTGGCAGGTAGTCTAGTGGTTAGAGTGGAGGGGTGGCAGGTAGTCTAGTGGTGAGACTGGAGGGGTGGCAGGTAGACTAGTGGTTAGAGTGGAGGGGCGGCAGGTAGCCTAGTGGTTAGAGTGGAGGGTTGGCAGGTCCCCCAGTGGTTAGAGTGGTGGGTTGGAAGGTAGTCTAGTGGTTAGAGTGGAGGGGTGGCAGGTAGTCTAGTGGTTAGAGTGTAGGGGCGGCAGGTAGTCTAGTGGTTAGAGTGGAGGGGTGGCAGGTAGTCTAGTGGTTAGAGTGGAGGGGGGGCAGGTAGACTAGTGGTTAGAGTGGAGGGGCGGCAGGTAGACTAGTGGTTAGAGTGGAGGGTTGGCAGGTAGACTAGTGGTTAGAGTGGAGGGGTGGCAGGTAGTCTAGTGGTAAGAGTGGAGGGTTGGCAGGTCCCCCAGTGGTTAGAGTGGACGGGCGGCAGGTAGTCTAGTGGTTAGAGTGGAGGGGAGGCAGGTAGCCTAGTGGTTAGAGTGGAGGGGCGGCAGGTAGCCTAGTGGTTAGAGTGGAGGGGCGGCAGATAGCCTAGTGGTTAGAGTGGAGGGGAGGCAGGTAGTCTAGTGGTTAGAGTGGAGGGGCGGCAGGTAGCCTAGTGGTTAGAGTGGAGGGGCGGCAGGTAGTCTACTGGTTAGAGTGGAGGGGCGGCAGATAGCCTAGTGGTTAGTGTGGAGGGGCGGCAGGTAGTCTACTGGTTAGAGTGGAGGGGCGGCAGGTAGCCTAGTGTTAGTGTGGAGGGGCGGCAGATAGCCTAGTGGTTAGAGTGGAGGGCTTTCTCCATGTCATAGGGATGAAGAGACTTCCATCAAGGATCGATGACAGGGGTTTGTGTGAATCACTGTCTGTTGAAATGGACACAATCCACTGTGACCCCCGTCCTGCTGTGTGTTTATCAAATCTACGTTTATTTGTAACGTGCATCGAATACAACAGGTATTCAGTGAATTACACTGAATACCTACAGGGAAATGCTTACTTACTATATACAGTAGAGAGGCTATATACAGTAGAGAGGCTATAGACAGTAGAGGGACTATATACAGTAGAGAGGCTATATACAGTAGAGAGGCTATAGACAGTAGAGAGGCTATATACAGTAGAGAGGCTATAGACAGTAGAGAGGTTATATACAGTAGAGGCTATATACAGTAGAGAGGCTATATACAGTAGAGAGGCTATATACAGTAGTGAGGCTATATACAGTAGAGAGGTTATATACAGTAGAGAGGTTATATACAGTAGAGGCTATATACAGTAGAGAGGCTATATACAGTAGAGAGGCTATATACAGTAGTGAGGCTATATACAGTAGAGAGGTTATATACAGTAGAGGCTATATACAGTAGAGAGGCTATAGACAGTAGAGGCTATATACAGTAGAGAGGCTATAGACAGTAGAGGCTATATACAGTAGAGAGGCTATATACAGTAGAGAGGTTATATACAGTAGAGGCTATATACAGTAGAGAGGCTATATACAGTAGAGAGGCTATATACAGTAGTGAGGCTATATACAGTAGAGAGGTTATATACAGTAGAGGCTATATACAGTAGAGAGGCTATAGACAGTAGAGGCTATATACAGTAGAGAGGCTATAGACAGTAGAGGCTATATACAGTAGAGAGGCTCTAATCAGTAGAGGCTATATAACAGTAGAGAGGCCTAATAGACAGTAGAGGCCTATATACAGTTAGAGAGGCTATATACAGTAGAAGGCTTCTACAGTAGAGACATATATAGCAGTGATGAGGCTATAGGACCAGTAGAGGCTATATACAGTAGAGAGGCGTATAATACAAGTAGAGATGGTTATAATACAGTAGAGGAAGGCTATATACAGTAGAGAGGCCTTCTATACAGTGTATGAGAGGCTATATACAGTAGAGAGGCTATATTACAAGTAGAGAGGCTATATACAGTAGTAGAGACTATATTATCAGTATAGGAGGCTATATACATGTAGAGAGGTTATATACAGTAGAGAGCGCTATATACAGTAGAGAGGCTAGCATACAGTAGAGTAGGCGTATATAACTAGTAGAGAGGTTATATACAGTAGAGGAGGCTATATTACAGTAGAGAGTTTATATACAGTAGAGAGGCTATATACAGTAGAGAGGCTATATACAGTAGAGAGCGATATACAGTAGAGAGGCTATATACAGTAGAGAGGTTATATACAGTAGAGAGGCTATATACAGTAGAGAGGCTATATACAGTAGAGAGGTTATATACAGTAGAGAGGTTATATACAGTAGAGAGGTTATATACAGTAGAGAGGCTATATACAGTAGAGAGGTTATATACAGTAGAGAGGCTATATACAGTAGAGAGGCTATATACAGTAGAGAGACTATATACAGTAGAGAGACTATATACAGTAGAGAGGCTATATACAGTAGAGAGGCTTATATACAGTAGAGAGGCTATATACGTAGAGAGGTTATATACAGTAGAGAGGTTATATACAGTAGAGAGGCTATATACAGTAGAGAGGTTATATACAGTAGAGAGGCTTATATACAGTAGAGAGGTTATATACAGTAGAGAGGCTATATACAGTAGAGAGGCTATATACAGTAGAGAGACTATATACATTAGAGAGGCTATATACAGTAGAGAGACTATATACAGTAGAGAGGCTATATACAGTAGAGAGGCTATATACAGTAGAGAGGCTATATACAGTAGAGAGACTATATACAGTAGAGAGGCTATATACAGTAGAGAGGCTAAATACAGTAGAGAGGTTATATACAGTAGAGAGGCTATATACAGTAGAGAGGCTAAATACAGTAGAGAGGCTATAGACAGTAGAGAAGCTATATACAGTAGAGAGGCTATATACAGTAGAGAGGTTATATACAGTAGAGAGGCTATATACAGTAGAGAGGCTATATACAGTAGAGAGGCTATACATAGTAGAGAGTTTATATACAGTAGAGAGGCTATATACAGTAGAGAGGCTATATACAGTAGAGAGGCTATATACAGTAGAGAGGCTATATACAGTAGAGGGGCTATATACAGTAGAGAGGCTATATACAGTAGAGGGGCTATATACAGGCACCGATTAGTGGGGCTAATTTATGTGTGTGTGTCTGTGTGTGTGTACGCAGTAGCTTGACTCACTGTCTGTGGCATCGGAGTAGAAGGACAGAGCCGTGTCCAGAGACAAACAGTCCACTGTGACCTCTCCCCCCTGGACACGGTACCAGTTGTGTCTCAGAGGGGACGTCCCGGCGAACTTGTCATGGAAACCAGTCCTGGAACTGTCGTTCATACCGATCAGGACGTCATCCAAAGCCCACTGGGCTGAGTGTTTACCTGCGGAGAGACAGAGATACTCTGTATGACCCTTGACCTTGACCCTTGACCCTTGTCACCCTATTGACCTTTCCAGCACGTTTCCAGATGTAAAAAAAATGGTGGATGCATAACAAGGCCATCTCAGTTTGGCTCGGCTCAGCTCAGTTTGGCTCGGCTCGGCTCAGTTTGGCTCGGCTCGGCTCAGTTTGGCTCGGCTCGGCTCAGTTTGGCTCGGCTCGGCTCAGTTTGGCTCGGCTCGGCTCAGTTTGGCTCGGCTCAGCTCAGTTTGGCTCGGCTCAGCTCAGTTTGGCTCGGCTCAGTTTGGTTTGGCTCGGCTCGGGCCAGTTGTGTGAAAGGTATAAGAGTAGTTCTATTTCCTCTGTACTGTAGGTACCAAATATATAGGTACCAAATATATAGGTACCAAATATATAGGTACCAAATATATAGGTACCAAATATATAGGTACCAGATATATAGGGACCAAATATATAGGTACCAAATATATAGGTACCAAATATATAGGTACCAGATATATAGGTACCAAATATATAGGGACCAAATATATAGGGACCAAATATATAGGTACCAAATATATAGGGACCAAATATATAGGTACCAAATATATAGGGACCAAATATACACTACCATTCATAAGTGTGTGGTCACATAGAATTGTCCATTTTCTGTCCATTAAAATAACATCAAATTGATCAGAAATACAGTGTAGGCATTGCTCATGTTGTATGTAAATTACTATTGTGGCTGGATTTTTTAAAATGGTTTTTAATGTAATACCTACATAGGCGTATAGCGGTGTCATGGATCCTTCTGGAACTTTCATTGTGCACACCAGGCCCCTGTTCCCGCTGATTGTACTTGTATATATGTGTCTGTTGGTCACCATGGTGCTGTCCAGTAGTGTTACCATGTCTGTTGGTCACCATGGTGCTGTCCAGTATTGTTACCCATGTCTGTTGGTCACCATGGTGCTGTCCAGTATTGTTACCATGTCTGTTGGTCACCATGGTGCTGTCCAGTATTGTTACCATGTCTGTTGGTCACCATGGTGCTGTCCAGTATTGTTACCATGTCTGTTGGTCACCATGGTGCTGTCCAGTATTGTTACCATGTCTGTTGGTCACCATGGTGCTGTCCAGTATTGTTACCATGTCTGTTGGTCACCATGGTGCTGTCCAGTATTGTTACCGTGTCTGTTGGTCACCATGGTGCTGTCCAGTATTGTTACCATGTCTGTTGGTCACCATGGTGCTGTCCAGTATTGTTACCATGTCTGTTGGTCACCATGGTGCTGTCCAGTATTGTTACCATGTCTGTTGGTCACCATGGTGCTGTCCAGTATTGTTACCATGTCTGTTGGTCACCATGGTGCTGTCCAGTATTGTTACCATGTCTGTTGGTCACCATGGTGCTGTCCAGTATTGTTACCATGTCTGTTGGTCACCATGGTGCTGTCCAGTATTGTTACCGTGTCTGTTGGTCACCATGGTGCTGTCCAGTATTGTTACCATGTCTGTTGGTGCGTGAGAGTACCTGTGCTGTGTGTTTGGGCTTTCGTGCCCTTGTGGATTGTGCAGATGATTACAGGTCTCGTCCCGTGTGTTCATCATTGTGTGTTATTTATTCTAGGTTCTCCTCGCTCTTTTGTTTTGGGTTTCAACCCTGTGTTTTTGTTACGTGTTTGTTTGGTCTTCGTTCCCGTGCCTTTACACAGCACGCCGTAATTTGGGCTGAATAAAAAACCCTGTTACACATTCCTTCGTCTGTCTCCCAAAACCATTATGCCAACGTGACAGTTGGCTATAAGAGCAGTTCTCTGTCATGTATACTGTGGGCTATAAGAGGCAGGTCTGACTCCTCACCTTGCTGTGGGCTATAAGAGGCAGGTCTGACTCCTCACCTTGCTGTGGGCTATAAGAGGCAGGTCTGACTCCTCACCTTGCTGTGGACTATTAGAGGCAGGTCTGACTCCTCACCTTGCTGTGGGCTATTAGAGGCAGGTCTGACTCCTCACCTTGCTGTGGACTATTAGAGGCAGGTCTGACTCCTCACCTTGCTGTGGGCTATTAGAGGCAGGTCTGACTCCTCACCTTGCTGTGGGTTATAAGAGGCAGGTCTGACTCCTCACCTTGCTGTGGGTTATAAGAGGCAGGTCTGACTCCTCACCTTGCTGTGGGTTATAAGAGGCAGGTCTGACTCCTCACCTTGCTGTGGGCTATTAGAGGCAGGTCTGACTCCTCACCTTGCTATGGGTTATAAGAGGCAGGTCTGACTCCTCACCTTGCTGTGGGCTGTTAGAGGCAGGTCTGACTCCTCACCTTGCTGTGGGCTGTAAGAGGCAGGTCTGACTCCTCACCTTGCTGTGGGCTATTAGAGGCAGGTATGACTCCTCACCTTGCTGTGGCTGCCACCAGCGGAACACTGTGTAGGGGGTCTTGGCGGCTGGAGGCAGTTCAATGGTCACCACCTGGGGTTCCAGGAAGGAGCCAAAGTCCAGCTCTCTCAGGAACTGCCACTGCACCCCGTTGTTGGTTGAGAACTGGACAACCACTCCTGGAGGACCAGATGAGAAAAGAGAGAAGGAAGAGAGGA
>NC_034195.2:51742449-51747449 GCF_002021735.2 Oncorhynchus kisutch
GTGTATAGCCAGGAAAACACTAAACACACACACACACACACACACACACACACACACACACACACACACACACACACGTAAACCTACATAAACACACACACACACAAACCGATGAACCCTGTATGGTTCAACTTAGCAACTGGTAGAATTGGATGGAAAAGACTCTGAAGTTTCTAAAACTGTTAAAATAATGTGAGTATAACTGTACTGATACGTTTTTTAAATAGCTTCTGTATCAGATAGTGAAGAAGAAGAAGAAGAAGAAGCCCAGGAGGAAGCTGCTCAGCACATCGACCACTGACACATCAGTCCAACAGGGAATAAGTGAACAGACGTTATGGAAGGTCATTTAAGGTCATTCACTTTTTTTATAATACTAGAACTCTACAGGTGTTGGGAGACTTTACTTAGTTTTGTGTGTGTGTGTGTGTGTGTGTGTGTGTGTGTGTGCCTCGGTCTATAATATTGCATTTGAAGGAGACTCATTAAATCTGGTTCAATCTCCTAAAGCCTATAAATAATATAATTTAAAAAATGATGAGGCTACTTTAGGTTTTTATTCATATTCACGAGAAGAAAAATCTTTGTTGAATCATGTTATGATAATCTCTCTTTATTTAGTATTAATGTGTATTATTACTGAAAGATGATGAAATTAGCATTAGCTCTAATTCTTCTTTGGAGACAAAGTGACACATTTAAAGAGTTTATTCGTCAAATAATTTATTATTTAAAGACGTGTCATCATTTGCTCCTTATTACCAATACCATAATGGAAAATCAGTATTCATGATAAATAAATGAATAAATGAATAAATTATTATGAAAGTGTTTTTCCCTTCGTGTTATTTTTCCAACCAGGAAATGAACTTTCACTAAGTTATAAACAATGATACGACCACGAAAACAGGAAGTTAGAACTAGCTCCAAATGATATGACAGGGGTGTAAAACCTTTTCTGTTTTCAAAATAATAAGAATTATTAATCTACAGGTTAGCAAGACTCATACCCCTGAGCACGTGTGCCAAATTCCAAGACTGTCATTAGCCCCATATGGTTGATCATGAATTATATTTCCCTGCTTCCTCACCCCTTTGACTAGGTGCCAGGTCAGGCCGTGATTGGTGGAGAACTCCAGGCGGACCTGTGTGTCGATGTTGGGGGAGGGGTCTCGGCCGCAGCCCATGACCAATGAAAACTGCAGGGTGTAGGACGCTCCGATCTGCATGGACTGTGTCTCCACATAACGGATACTGGACCCGGGGCTGGGCTCGCCTGAGAAACTACACAACGCAGGAGAGAGTTAATCACATTGACCTGCGGACCAGAGTTGATGATTAGACCGTACTAAAGTAAACTAGCAGAGACGCAGCACAACTAAAGCACAATTTGAATTGTGAAGTTCCTGCACCACAGGACAGTGATCCTCTCAGGTGTAGCTTCTTCACACAGCCGAGAGGCTCAGCGGTCTCAGGCCACTGCATCTCAGTGCTAGAGGCGTCACTACAGACACCCTGGTTCGAATCCAGGCTGTATCACACCCGGCCGTGATTGTGGAGTCCCATAGGGCGGCTTCCGGGTTTGGCCCGGGGGTAAAGCCGTCGTTGTAAAATAATAATTTGTTCTTAACTGACTTGTTAATAAAGGTAAAATAAGAAGCCTGGAAGCTTCCGTCCTGTACCTGAGTGTCCAGTCGTGTCGGCAGTAGGGCTGGACGTGTCCAAGGTAGAAGCCTAGACTCTGAGTGACGTCCAGTACATTACTGAAGTCCAGACTGATGGTGTTGAACAGTACAGAGGTCATAGTGATGTCATCCACTGCCCACACGTCACGGCCACGCCCAGAGTGGTACGGCTGCCACCAGCGGAACTGCACCCCGAACTTACGGGCACCGGGAGGGAGCTCCACTGATACGATCCTGGAGAGGAGAGTGAGGACGGAGGGGCGGATGGGGGGAGGGATGAGGGACGGAGTGAGGACGGATGGGGGAGGGATGAGGGGAAGGCAGGTGGAGAGTGAGGACGGAGGGATGGAGAAAGAGACACAGGAAGGGATGGAGAGAGGTAGAAATGAAGGGAGAGAAAATAGATCATGACAGGGGGAGAGAGGACGGAGGGAAATAAAGGAGGGAGTGTTTTCAATGTTCTCTAAATAAGCCAAGCAGTCCAGCTGGAATGAGTCACATTAGCAAGGCTCTGACTCAGGCTGGGCCAGGATGGTGTGGACTCAATGACCTCCTCTCAGCAGACACACCTCTATTCTTGACACTTTCCCCCCAACCTTCTGCCCACTGATGAAGAGCGCTCTAGGCGGTACAGGCCATGCTCTGTGTGTGTGTGTGTGTGAGTGTGTAGAGCCATTTGTCTTCATTACAACACAGTAGACAACACTAAATGAGCCAATGGGTCCCTGTAGGTTACATCTCTGTCACTCCCCCAGCACCAGGCCTCCATTAAGTGTGTGGTACCTGGGTTCGTGGAAGCCCTGGTAACCATTAAGGATGTGGTACCTGGGTTCGTGGAAGCCCTGGTAAGCGTAGTGTTGCAGGAGGGTCCAGGTGATGCTGTTGTCTGAAGAGTAATGCAGCAGGACTCCCTCTCCTGATTGGTCAGGGGCAGGACAGGAACTAAGAATGCTACGACTGCCAAGACGCAGAGTGAACTGGAGGTACCTGGAGGGGGATGGAGGAGTAGAGAGAAAAGGGAAACATGGAATTAGTGGCAAAATAAAAATGAGAAAATTGATCAGGAGAGAGAGAGAGAGAGAGAGAGGAGAGAGAGAGAGAGAGAGAGAGAGAGAGAGAGAGAGAGAGAGAGAGAGAGGGGGGGGGTGTAAAGGGTAAGGTTGGGAATAGAGGGACAGAGAGAGAGGGGTGGATGTAGGGAGGAGAGATGGGAGAGGCAAGGGGTTAGACATACAGACATGGATGGAGGAAGACAGGGAAGGTGGGAGGGGAGGAGGGAGGGAGTGGGTGGCAGAATGATAGATGAGATGATTAAACAAATGAGGACAAAATTAGACAGAGGAGAAAGATGAGAGGAAAAGTAGGGAGGTAAAGAGAGAGAGGGGGATAGAGAGAGATAAACATATATATATATATATAGAGAGAGAGAAATATAGGGATAGAGAAGAGAGAGGGATATAGAGAGATAGAGAGAGAGAAAGAGAGAGGGATACCCTACAGAGCCCCAGGACAGCAGCACAATTAGACCCAACCAAATCATGAGAAAACAAAAAGATAATTACTTGACACATTGGAAAGAATTAACAAAAAAACAGAGCAATTTGGCCCTAAACAGAGAGTACACAGCGGCAGAACACCTGATCACCGTGACTGACCCAAAATTAAGGAAAGCGTTTGACTATGTACAGACTCAGGGAGCATAGCCTTGCTATTGAGAAAGGCCGCCGTAGGCAGACATGGCTCTCAAGAGAAGACAGGCTATGTGCTCACTGCCCACAAAATGAGGTTGAAACTGAGCTGCACTTCCTAACCTCCTGCCCAATGTATGACCATATTAGAGAGACATATTTCCCTCAGATTACACAGATCCACAAAGAATTAGAAAACAAATCCAATTTTGATAACTCCCATATCTACTGGGTGAAATTCCACAGTGTGCCATCACAGCAGCAAGATTTGTGACCTGTTGCCATGAGAAAAGGGCAACCAGTGAAGAACACACACCATTGTAAATACAACCCATATTTATGCTTATTTATTTCCCTTGTGTCCTTAACCATTTGGTTAAGGACACAAGGTCTTCGAAAGCCAAGTCAACAAACAGGTCACTGACCATCTCGAATCCCACCGCACCTTCTCCGCTGTGCAATCTGGTTTCCGAGCCGGTCATGGGGGCACCTCAGCCACACTCAAGGTACTCAACGATATCATAACCGCCATCGATAAAAGACAGTACTGTGCAGCCGTCTTCATCGACCTTGCCAAGGCTTTCGACTCTGTCAATCACCATATTCTTATCGGCAGACTCAGGAGCCTCGGTTTTTCGGATGACTGCCTTGGCCTGGTTCACCAATTACTTTGCAGACAGAGTTCAGTGCGTCAAATCGGAGGGCATGCTGTCTGGTCCTCTTGCAGTCTCTATGGGGGTGCCACAGGGTTCAATTCTCGGGCCGACTCTTTTCTCTGTGTATATCAATGATGTTGCTCTTGCTGCGGGCGATTCCCTGATCCACCTCTACGCAGACGACACCATTCTATATACCTTCGGCCCGTCTTTGGACACTGTGCTATCTAACCTCCAAACAAGCTTCAATGCCATACAACACTCCTTCCGTGGCCTCCAACTGCTCTTAAACGCTAGTAAAACCAAATGCATGCTTTTCAACCGGTCGCTGCCTGCACCCGCATGCCCGACTAGCATCACCACCCTGGATGGTTCCGACCTAGAATATGTGGACGTCTATAAGTACCTAGGTGTCTGGCTAGACTGCAAACTCTCCTTCCAGACTCATATCAAACATCTCCAATCGAAAATCAAATCAAGAGTCGGCTTTCTATTCCGCAACAAAGCCTCCTTCACTCACGCCGCCAAGCTTACCCTAGTAAAACTGACTATCCTACCGATCCTCGACTTCGGCGATGTCATCTACAAAATGGCTTCCAACACTCTACTCAGCAAACTGGATGCAGTCTATCACAGTGCCATCCGTTTCGTCACTAAAGCACCTTATACCACCCACCACTGCGACTTGTATGCTCTAGTCGGCTGGCCCTCGCAACATATTCGTCGCCAGACCCACTGGCTCCAGGTCATCTACAAGTCCATGCTAGGTAAAGCTCCGCTTTATCTCAGCTCACTGGTCACGATGGCAACACCCATCCGTAGCACGCGCTCCAGCAGGTGTATCTCACTGATCATCCCTAAAGCCAACACCTCATTTGGCCGCCTTTCGTTCCAGTACTCTGCTGCCTGTGACTGGAACGAATTGCAAAAATCGCTGAAGTTGGAGACTTTTATCTCCCTCACCAACTTCA
>NC_034195.2:51752449-51804949 GCF_002021735.2 Oncorhynchus kisutch
GAGGCCTACAAACCTGACTCAGTTACACCAGCTCTGTCAGGAGGAATGGGCCAAATTCACCCAACTTATTGTGGGAAGCTTGTGGAAAGCTACCCGAAACGTTTGACCCAAGTTAAACAATTTAAAGGCAATGCTGCTAATTGAGTGTATATAAACTTCTAACCCAGTGGGAATGTGATGAAAGAAATAAAAGCTTAAATAAATCATTGTCTCTACTATTATTCTGACATTTTCACATTCTTAAAATAAATTGGTGATCTTAACTGACCTAAAACAGGGAATTATTACTGTGATTAAATGTCAGGAATTGTGAAAAACTGAGATTAAATGTATTTGGCTAAGGTGTCTGTAAACATAAGTTAAACTGTACCCGTAGCATGCACTCTATGTATTTGGTTAGCCCGCCATGTGGCATTAAGGTTAGGTAAGTAGTGGGTAGGTAGGAGAGGGGGCTCTTAACTTTTACTTTCTTTGCTTTGGTTCCATTCAGCTCCTTTTCCCCACAATTACCGTGTGAAGGAAATAAATTCCCTGTAAACGGTAATATTCTCTGCCTCTGTAATCCTTACCCGCACCTACAGTCCCATACCTCTATACCTCCACCTACAGTCCCATACCTCTATACCTCCACCTACAGTCCCATACCTCTATACCTCCACCTACAGTCCCATACCTCCAGGCACATACCTCTTTACCTCCACCTACAGTCCCCTACCTCTATACCTCCACCTACAGTCCCATACCTCTATACCTCCACCTACAGTCCCATACCTCTATACCTCCACCTACAGTCCCATACCTCTTTACCTCCACCTACAGTCCCATACCTCTATACCTCCACCTACAGTCCCATACCTCTATACCTCCACCTACAGTCCCATACCTCTATACCTCCACCTACAGTCCCATACCTCTTTACCTCCACCTACAGTCACATACCTCCACCTACAGTCCCATACCTCTATACCTCCACCTACAGTCCCATACCTCTATACCTCCACCTACAGTCCCATACCTCTTTACCTCCACCTACAGTCCCATACCTCTATACCTCCACCTACAGTCCCATACCTCTATACCTCCACCTACAGTCCCATACCTCTTTACCTCCACCTACAGTCACATACCTCCACCTACAGTCCCATACCGCTATACCTCCACCTACAGTCCCATACCTCTATACCTCCACCTACAGTCACATACCTCTATACCTCCACCTACAGTCCCATACCTCTATACCTCCACCTACAGTCCCATACCTCCAGGCACATACCTCTTTACCTCCACCTACAGTCCCATACCTCTATACCTCCACCTACAGTCCCATACCTCCAGTCACATACCTCTTTACCTCCACCTAGAGTCCCATACCTCTACCTCCACCTACAGTCCCATACCTCCACCTACAGTCCCATACCTCTTTACCTCGACCTACAGTCCCATACCTCCACCTACAGTCCCATACCTCTATACCTCCACCTACAGTCCCATACCTCTATACCTCCACCTACAGTCCCATACCTCCACCTACAGTCCCATACCTCTATACCTCCACCTACAGTCCCATACCTCTATACCTCCACCTACAGTCCCATACCTCTTTACCTCCACCTACAGTCCCATACCTCCACCTACAGTCCCACAGTCCCATACCTCCACCTACAGTCCCATACTCCTATACCTCCACCTACAGTCCCATACCTCTTTACCTCCACCTACAGTCCCATACCTCTTTACCTCCAGCTACAGTCCCATACCTCTTTACCTCCACCTACAGTCCCATACCTCTTTACCTCCACCTACAGTCCCATACCTCTTTACCCCCACCTACAGTCCCATACCTCTATACCTACAGTCCCATACCTCTATACCTCCACGGGGAGTTGAGTGCAGCAGGGTGTTGTGTTCCCCCTTCCAAGAGGCGTACGTAACATCATAAAATAATAGCGTTTTTAAGGCTGGTAGAACCGGGCTCTCGGTGGAACCGTTCATAGAGGGTTCTAGATAGAACCCTCTGCAAAGGGTTCTGCCCAGCACCAAAAAGGTTTAACCTATCGGGACAAACCGATGAACCCTGTATGGTTCAACTTAGCAACTTTCTTTCTAAAAGTGTATATCCAGGAAAACACTAAACACCCACACACACACACACGTAAACACACACGTAAACACACACACACGTAAACACACACGTAAACCCACTTACACACACACACGTAAACACACACACACACACACACGTAAACACACACACACGTAAACACACACACACACGTACACACACACACGTAAACACACACACACGTAAACACACACACACACATAAACCCACATAAACACACACACAAACAAACATCCCTACCCGCTGTAGTTATCAGAGGAGTAGATGGTGCTATGTGGTAGGTGAGGTCCAGCACACAAGTCTGGGAGACACTCTGTGTGGAGCAGGGACCAGGAACGACCGTGATTGGTGGAAAACTCCAGATTGACACTAACAAAGAGGAAGACACATTTTTTATTCCACCTTACAACACATTGTAACAAAAGGGGAAGAATTGTCAGTATTGAGAAAAATATATTAATATGAAATGTGTGCAATTAGCAAATAGATGTATTGTATTGATTGTTTTGCATTGTGCTGGCTGTTGAGGGCAACAGTACAGAAGGTGTATTGTGCTGGCTGTTGAGTGCAACAGTACAGAAGGTGTATTGTGCTGGCTATTGAGGGCAACAGTACAGAAGGTGTATTGTGCTGGCTGTTGAGTGCAACAGTACAGAAGGTGTATTGTGCTGGCTGTTGAGGGCAACAGTACAGAAGGTGTATTGTGCTGGCTGTTGAGGGCAACAGTACAGAAGGTGTATTGTGCTGGCTGTTGAGTGCAATAGTACAGAAGGTGTATTGTACTGGCTGTTGAGGGCAACAGTGCAGAAGATGTATTGTACCTGTTGGCAGGCTGGTAGGATCCACAGCCCAGGTTGATGGAGAACTGGGCCACGTGGGTGTGTGTGGCAGGCAGAACGGGCAGCAGCTGCATGAAGTCTACGGCCCAGACATGGCGGTTGGCACCACCATGTGCCCGCTGCTCCAGACAGAACTGGGTGACAGGGGTCTGGAGGTCTGGAGGTAGGGCTACTGATACTACAGATGGACTCTAGGGGGAGGAAGACAGGAGAGGAAGGAAGAGAGGGGGGAGGAAGACAGGAGAGGAAGGAAGAGAGGGGGAGGAAGACAGGAGAGGAAGGAAGAGAGGGGGAGGAAGACAGGAGAGGAAGGAAGAGAGGGGGAGGAAGACAGGAGAGGAAGGAAGAGAGGGGGGGGGGGGAGAGGAGAGGAGAGGAAGGAAGAGAGGGGGGGAGGAGGAAGAAAGAGAGGGGGGAGGAAGGAGGAGAGGAAGAAAGAGAGGGGGGAGGAAGGAGGAGAGGAAGAAAGAGAGGGGAGAGGAAGGAAGAGGGGGGAGGGAGGAGGAAAGGAAGGAAGAGAGAGGGAGGGAGGGGGGCGGGAGGAGGAGAGGAAGGAAGAGAGAGGGAGGGAGGAGGAGAGGGGGGAGGGAGGGGGAGGAAGGAGGAGAGGAGGAAGGAAGAGAGGAGGGGGAGGAAGGAGGAGGGGGAGGGAGGAAGGAGGAGAAGATGGAAGAGAGGGGAGGAGGAGGGGGAGGGAGAAAGGAGGAGAGAGGGAGGAAGGGGTGGAAGGAGGAGGATAAGGGAATAACAAAGGGTATAAAAGTAGAGGAGAATGGAGAGGGGTGAGGAAGGAGGAGGGGGAGAGGAGAGATATGATGGAAAATGGAGAGAGAGGGTTGAGAGAGGAGAAATATGGGGGAAAGGAGAGGAAACACAGTAGAGGAATAACAGAGTTGGCTGGATAAACATATTTTATATTCTCCTAAACATCAACAGAACAGTTAGAGCTAGATCACATTATAGAGCAGGTCTGTAGAGGACAGAGCAGGTCTGGAGAGGACAGAGCAGGTCTGGAGAGGACAGAGCAGGTCTGTAGAGGACAGAGCAGGTCTGTAGAGGACAGAGCAGGTCTGTATAGTGTAGAGGACAGAGCAGGTCTGTATAGTGTAGAGGACAGAGCAGGTCTGTAGAGGACAGAGCAGGTCTGTATAGTGTAGAGGACAGAGCAGGTCTGTATAGTGTAGAGGACAGAGCAGGTCTGTAGAGGACAGAGCAGGTCTGTATAGTGTAGAGGACAGAGCAGGTCTGTAGAGGACAGAGCAGGTCTGTATAGTGTAGAGGACAGAGCAGGTCTGTAGAGGACAGAGCAGGTCTGTAGAGGACAGAGCAGGTCTGTAGAGGACAGAGCAGGTCTGTAGAGGACAGAGCAGGTCTGTAGAGGACAGAGCAGGTCTGTAGAGGACAGAGCAGGTCTGTATAGTGTAGAGGACAGAGCAGGTCTGTGTGTATGGCAGATTGTCCAACAGCACGTGGTCTCTCTGTGTGTGTTTTGGTCTCACCTTGTAGGAGGAGTATGGCAGGGTGTCTAACAGCACGTGGTCTCTCCTCCCCTCTGACCTCCCAAACAAGATGACATCATTCTCATGGGACTCTCCTGGGTCACACTCTCCTCCACCTGCAGGAAAACACAGACAGTCGGGAAAATGTTTGGTTGGAAAAAGACTAACAACTTGAGATGAGAATACGGTTAGAGTGGAGGGGCGGCAGGTAGCCTAGTGGTTAGAGTGGAGGGGCGGCAGGTAGACTAGAGGTTAGAGTGGAGGGGAGGCAGGTAGCCTAGTGGTTAGAGTGGGTACCATCTCAACTGCTTCTTCAACGGCAGGTAGCCTAGTGGTTAGAGTGGAGGGGTGGCACTTAGCCTAGTGGTTAGAGTGGAGGGGCGGCAGGTAGCCTAGTGGTTAGAGTGGAGGGGCGGCAGGTAGACTAGAGGTTAGAGTGGAGGGGAGGCAGGTAGCCTAGTGGTTAGAGTGGAGGGGCGGCAGGTAGCCTAGTGGTTAGAGTGGAGGGGAGGCAGGTAGCCTAGTGGTTAGAGTGGAGGGAGGGGCGGCAGGTAGTCTAGTGGTTAGAGTGTTGGACTATTAACCGGAATGTTGCAAGATCGAATCTGACAAGGTACAGATCTGTCATTCTTCCCCTGAACAAGGCAGTTAACCCCATTGTTCCTAGACCTTGTCCCTCCCCTTCATCTGCACTGACTGAACTTATTGTCCAATATGGTGGAAGCTCGTCAGTGAATGTAAGGAGAGGGGAGAAGGTATTTTTAGACCCGCGGGTAACTGTGTTGGTTGTTACCTTACCCATTGTGAAGTGGAAGCACCCGTGGGTAGCGGTCTGTGTTGGTGGTTCTTACCCATGGTGAAGAGGAAGCACCCGTGGGTAGCGGTCTGTGTTGGTGGTTCTTACCCATGGTGAAGTGGAAGCACCCGTTGGTTGCGGTCTGTGTTGGTGGTTCTTACCCATGGTGAAGTGGAAGCGGATGTTTCCAAAGGAGGTGGTGTCCAGGTAAGGAGTACACATCTTCCTCTCTCCACCCCTCTCAAACACCAGGGCCAGGCCCGACTCTATCTCTCCACACTGGGTCCCATACACTGCTCCCTCGATGTCCCAGCTAAACACACACACACACAGGCACGCACGCACACACACACAAACATAGGCACGCACACACACACACACACACAGGCACGCACACACACACACACAGACACACACACACACACACAGGCACGCACACACACACACACAGGCACACACACACACACACACACACACACACACACACACACACACACACACACACACACACACACACACACACACAGGCACGCACACACACACACACACAAACATAGGCACACACACACAGGCACGCACACACACACACACACACACACACACACACACACACACACAGGCACGCACACACACACAAACATAGGCACACACACACACACACACAAATAGAAAGATAGAGAAAGAGAAGGGTTATATTAGTACTGCAGTAAACTTTACACAAACAGAACAACGCCTCACTACAGACACTGAAAAAGTGCACTACATTATAACCAATGGACTCTGAAAGAGGCACCCGTTGAAAATAGTTAACAATCACCCTGGGTATCTCATCTCTCCTCTCCTCTCCTCTGTCAGGTATTATCCTTAGTATCCCTGTCACATCGACAGGGTTGTTGGGATGAGGCGCCTCTACAGGTGGTGACATAGAGAGCGAGGGGTTCTCCCTGCTTAGCCTACAAAACATGTCCTCAAACACTACCTAACAGGTGTGAGATGTCATAGCATACAATTACTGCCCATGTTAAGAACATAAACCTGGGGTTCTCCTCTTGTTAACATACTGACATACACAGAGAGCACGGGGCTTCCTTAATCACGTCCTCATTTCGATCCTCCATAACTCTCCAAACCCTGCCTCTAATTATCTTCATCTCGCTCTCTCTCTGTGCTTCTCTCTCTCTCTTCTCTCTCTTTCTCCCTCTGTTTCTCTCTCTCTCCATGCTTCTCTCCATGCTTCTTTCCATCTCTCTCTCTCATCTAGCCACTCATATTTTTTCCCATTCTTCAAGGCTAAACTGCTCCAGCTCCTTCAAGTTGGATGGGTTCCGCTGGTGTACAGCAATCTTTAAGTCATTGGATTGAGGTCTGGGCTTTGACTAGGCCATTCCAAGACATTTAAATGTTTCCCCTTAAACCACTCGAGTGTTGCTTTAGCAGTATGCTTAGGGTCATTGTCCTGCTGGAATGTGAACCTCCGTCCCAGTCTCAAATCTCTGGAAGACTGAAACAGGTTTCCCTAAAGAATTTCCCTGTATTTAGTGCCATCCATCATTCATTCAATTCTGACCAGTTTCCCACTCCCCGCAGATGAAAAACACCCACACAGCATGATGCTGCCACCACCATGCTTCACTGTGGGGATGATGTTCTCGGGGGGATGAGAGGTGTTGGGTTTGCGACAAACATAGCATTTTCCTTGATGGCCAGAAAGCTCAATTTTAGTTTAATCTGACCAGAGTACCTTCTTCCATATGTTTGGGGAGTCTCCCACATGCATTTTGGTGAACACCAAATGTGTTTGCTTATTGTTTTCTTTAAGCAATGGCTTTTTTCTGACCAATCTTCCATAAATCTCAGCTCTGTGGAGTGTATGGCTTAAAGTGGTCCTATGGACAGATTCTCCAATCCCCACTGTGGAGCTTTGCAGCTCCTTCAGGGTTATCTTTGGTCTCTTTGTTGCCTCTCTGATTCATGCCATCCTTTCCTGGTCTGTGAGTTTTTGGGTGGGCCTCTCTTGGCAGGTTTGTTGTGGTGCCATATTCTTTCATTTTTTTCAATGGATTTAGTGTTCCTCCGTGGGATGTTCAAAGTTTCTGATATTTTTTTATAATCCAATCCGGATCTGTACTTCTCCACAACTTTGTCCCTGACCTGTTTGGAGAGCTCCTTGGTTTTCATGGTGCCACTTGCTTGGTGGTGCCCCTTGCTTAGTGGTGTTGCAGACTCTGGGACCTTTCATAACAGGTGTATATATACTGAGATCATGTGACACTTAGATGGCACACGGGTGGACTTTATGTAACTAATTATGAGACCTCTGAAGGTAATTGGTGGCACCAGATCTTATTTAGGGGCTTTATAGAAAAGGGGGTGAATACATATGCACGCACCACTTTTCCGTTATTTAGTTTTATTTTTTTTATTTTTTTTATTTCACTTCACCAATTTGAAATATTTTGTGTATGTCCATTACATGAAATCCAAATAAAAATCAATTTAACTTACAGGTTGTAATGCAACAAAATCGGACAAACGCCAAGGGGGATTAATACTTTTGCAAGGCACTGTAGCATGGGATATAGCTAAGGATTTTTTATTTATTTTATTTCACCTTTATTTAACCAGGTAGGCTAGTTGAGAACACCTTTATTTAACCAGGTAGGCTAGTTGAGAACAAGTCCTCATTTACAACTGTGATAAACCAAGATAAAGCATGGCAGTGTGAACAGACAACAACAGAGTTACACATGGAGTAAACAATTAACAAGTCAATAACACAGTGGAAAGAAAAAACAAGAGTCTATATACATTGTGTTCAAAAGGCATGAGGAGGTAGGCGAATAATTACAATTTAGCAGATTAACACTGGAGTGATGAATGATCAGATGGTCATGTACAGGTAGAGATATTGGTGTGCAGAAGAGCAGACAAGTAAATACATATAAACAGTATGGGGATGAGGTAGGTAGATTGGGTGGGCTATTTACCGATGGACTATGTACAGCTGCAGCGATCGGTTAGCTGCTCAGATAGCAGATGTTTGAAGTTGGTGAGGGAGATAAGTCTTCAGCGATTTTTGCAATTCGTTCCAGTCACAGGCAGCAGAGAACTGGAAGGAAAGGTGGCCAAATGAGGTGTTGGCTTTAGGGATGATCAGTGAGATACACCTGCTGGAGCGCGTGCTACGGGTGGGTGTTGCCATCGTGACCAGTGAACTGGACTTGTAGATGACCTGGAGCCAGTGGGTCTGGCGACGAATATGTAGCGAGGACCAGCCGACTAGAGCATACAGGTCGCAGTGGTGGGTGGTATAAGGTGCTTTAGTAACAAAACGGATGGCACTGTGATAAACTGCATCCAGTTTGCTGAGTAGAGTATTGGAAGCTATTTTGTAGATGACATCGGCGAAGTCGAGAATCGGTAGGATAGTCAGCTTTACTAGGGTAAGTTTGGCAGCGTGAGTGAAGGAGGCTTTGTTGCGGAATAGAAAGCCGACTCTAGATTTGATTTTCGATTGGAGATGTTTGATATGAGTCTGGAAGGATAGTTTACAGTTTAGCCAGACACCTAGGTACTTATAGATGTCCACATATTTTAGTTCGGAACATCCAAGGTGGTGATGCTAGTCGGGCGTGCGGGTGCAGGCAGAGAACGGTTGAAAAGCATGCATTTGGTTTTACTAGCATTTAAGAGCAGTTGGAGGCCACGGAAGGAATGTTGTATGGCATTGAAGCTCGTTTGGAGGTTAGATGGCACAGTGTCCAAGGAAGAGCCAGAAGTATGCAGAATGGTGTCATCTGCGTAGAGGTGGATCAGGGAATCGCCCGCAGCAAGAGCAACATCATTGATATATACAGAGAAAAGAGTAGGCCCGAGAATTGAACCCTGTGGCACCCCCATAGAGACCGGACAACATGCCCTCCGATTTGACACACTGAACTCTGTCTGCAAAGTAGTTGGTGAACCAGGCAAGGCAGTCATTAGAAAAACCGAGGCTACTGATTCTGCTGATAAGAATATGGTGATTGACAGAGTCGAAAGCCTTGGCAAGGTCGATGAAGACGGCTGCACAGTACTGTCTTTTATCGATGGCGGTTATGATATCATTTAGTACCTTGAGCGTGGCTGAGGTGCACCTGTGACCGGCTCGGAAACCAGATTGCACAGCGGAGAAGGTACGGTGGGATTCGAGATGGTCAGTGATCTGTTTGTTGACTAGGCTTTCGAAGACCTTAGATAGGCAGGGCAGGATGGATATAGGTCTGTAGCAGTTTGGGTCTAGGGTGTCTCCCCCTTTGAAGAGGGGGATGACTGCGGCAGCTTTCCAATCCTTGGGGATCTCAGACGATATGAAAGAGAGGTTGAACAGGCTGGTAATAGGGGTTGCGACAATGTCGGTGGATAGTTTCAGAAATAGAGTGTCAAGATTGTCAAGACCAGCTGATTTGTACAGGTCCAGGTTTTGCAGCTCTTTCAGAACATCTGCTATCTGGAATGGGGTAAAGGAGAAGCTGGGGAGGCTTGGGCGAGTAGCTGCGGGGGGGGGGGTGGCGGAGCTGTTGGCCGAGGTTGGAGTAGCCAAGAGGAAGGCATGACCAGCTGTTGAGAAATGCTTGTTGAAGTTATCATGATTATCATGAATTTATCAGTGGTGACCGTGTTACCTAGCCTCAGTGCAGTGGGCAGCTGGGAGGAGGTGCTCTTGTTCTCCATGGACTTTACAGTGTCCCAGAACTTTTTTGAGTTAGAGCAACAGGATGCAAATTTCTGCTTGAAAAAGCTGGCCTTTGCTTTCCTGAGTGACTGCGTGTATTGGTTCCTGACTTCCCTGAAGAGTTGCATATCGCAGGGACTATTTGACGCTATTGCAGTCCGCCACAGGATGTTTTTGTGCTGGTCGAGGGCAGTCAGGTCTGGAGTGAACCAAGGGCTATATCTGTTCTTAGTTCTGCATTTTTTGAACTGAGCATGCTTATCTAAGATGGTGAGGAAGTTACTTTTAAAGAATGACCAGGCATCCTCAACTGACGGGATGAGGTCAATATCCTTCCAGGATTCCCGGGCCAGGTCGATTAGAAAGGCCTGTTCACAGAAGTGTTTTAGGGAGAGTTTGACAGTGATGAGAGGTGGTCGTTTGACTGCGGACCCGTAGCGGATGCAGGCAATGAGGCAGTGATCGCTGAGATCCTGATTGAAGACAGCGGAGGTGTATTTGGAGGGCCAGTTGGTCAGGATAACGTCTATGAGGGTGCCATTGTTTACAGATTTAGGGTTGTACCTGGTGGGTTGCTTGATGATTTGTGTGAGATTGAGGGCATCTAGCTTAGATTGTAGGACTTCCGGGGTGTTAAGCATATCCCAGTTTAGGTCACTTAACAGAACAAACTCTGAAGCTAGATGGGGGGGGCGATTAATTCACAAATGGTGTCCAGGGCACAGCTGGGAGTTGAGGGGTGTCGGTAGCAGGCGGCAACAGTGAGAGACTTATTTCTGGAGCAATTTTTAAAATGAGTAGTTCAAACTGTTTGGGTATGGACCTGGAGAGTATGATATTACTTTGCAGCTATCTCTGCAGTAGACTGCAACTCCGCCCTGTTTGGCAGTTCTATCTTGACGGAAAATGTTATAGTTGGGTATGGAAATCTCAGAATTTTTGGTGGCCTTCCTAAGCCAGGATTCAGACACGGCAAGGACATCAGGGTTGGCAGAGTGTGCTAAAGCAGTGAGTAAAACAAACTTAGGGAGGAGGCTTCTGATGTTGACCTGCATGAAACCAAGGCTTTTTCGATCACAGAAGTCAACAAATGAGGGTGCCTGGGGACATGCAGGGCCTGGGTTTACCTCCACATCACCCGCGGAACAGAGGAGGAGTAGTATGAGGGTGCGGCTAAAGGCTATCAAAACTGGTCGCCTGGAGCGTTGGGGACAAAGAATAAAAGGAGCAGATTTCTGGGCATGGTAGAATATATTTAGGGCATAATGCGCAGACAGGGGTATGGTGGGGTGCGGGTACAGCGGAGGTAAGCCCAGGCACTGGGTGATGATGATAAGAGAGGTTGTATCTCTGGACATGCTGGTTGTAATGGGTGAGGTCACCGCATGTGTGGGAGGTGGGACAAAGGAGGTATCAGAGGTATGAAGAGTGGAACTAGGGGGTCCATTGTAAACTAAAACAATAACTAACCTGAACAACAGTATACAAGGCATATTGACATTTGAGAGAGACATACAACGAGGCATAAAGTAATCGCAGGTGTTGATTGGGAGAGCTAGCTAAAACAACAGGTGAGACAACAGCTAATCAGCTAACACAACAACAGCAGGTAAAATGGCGATGACTTGGCAGAGAGGGTCGGATTAACTACACACAGAGCCTGAGTTCACGGCTGGGGCCGACAGATAAAACATAAATAAACAGAATGGAGTACCGTGATTAATGGACAGTCTAGCAGGCATCAGCTATGTAGCCAAGTGATCATAGTGTCCAGAGGGCAGCAGTAGATGGAACAGGGAAGCCGCCACTACGCTAGCACTCAGCGTTTAAAGTTAGTAGCCCGGGGCTAGTAGGAGCGTCTGCTCCGAACGGAGGCCGGGAGAAGGCACAGAGGATGGAGTCTTCGTCAGCAGACCAGTCGTGGTGGTGCGGCGGGGGGCCGTGTCGACAGAGAATCCAAGCCAGATGGCGAAAGAGGTATTGTAGAATTTAGTTTGCTAGCCGGGAGATGCGCCTGGCTCACGGCTAACTGGTGCTAGCTTCGTGGCAGTGGCGTTAGCCACTATAGCCAATCGGTAGCAGCGGTGAACCGGTGCCAAGGTCCAGAGTTTACAGCAAGGATCCGGTGGAGTATTGGGCTCTAGCCGTGTATGAGTGGGGTTCGGGTGGGCCTTAGGGATAGCTTCGAAACTGGATGCCACGGAGGGTGCAAACTAGCTGTGAGCTAGCAATCTGCAAGCTGTGAGTGAAGATCAGAAGTAGTGGTCCAGGGATTACAGCAGGAATCCGACGTTGTTGTGGAGAGAGAGTCCGATACTGGTAGACTGGCGAGTATTATCCAGGCTAAAAAACAGGGCTGGTATCTGTGCAGAAGGTAAAAGCCGCTAGCAGTGGCTAACAATGACTAATGAATAGCTTGTAGCTAATTAGCTGGTTAGCTTCTGGAGGTTCTAGAATGTGTTCTAAAGTTAATAAAAAAATAATAATAATAGCGATACCGTATCACATTGGGTGAGGCAGGTTACCGGAAGGTATAATCGAATTAAAAATTGAAAATAAAGTTGAAATATAAATACGAAAAATACAAAAATACACGTGACACGAACAAAACACGTCTTCACTGCTGCGCCATCTTGGATCAGGATACAGCTAGGGATACAGCTAGGGATATAGCTAGGGATATAGCTAAGGATATAGCTAAGGATATAGCTACGGATATAGCTAGGGACATAGCTAGGGATACAGCTAGGGATACAGCTAGGGATATAGCTAGGGATATAGCTAAGGATATAGCTAAGGATACAGCTAGGGATATAGCTAAGGATATAGCTAAGGATATAGCTAAGGATATAGCTACGGATATAGCTAGGGACATAGCTAGGGATACAGCTAAGGGTATAGCTAAGGATATAGCTACGGATATAGCTAGGGACATAGCTAGGGATACAGCTAGGGATACAGCTAGGGATATAGCTAGGGATATAGCTAAGGATATAGCTAAGGATACAGCTAGGGATATAGCTAGGGATATAGCTAAGGATATAGCTAAGGATATAGCTAAGGATATAGCTAGGGATATAGCTAGGGACATAGCTAGGGATACAGCTAAGGATATAGCTAAGGATATAGCTATGGATATAGCTAGGGATATAGCTAGGGACATAGCTAAGGATACAGCTAAGGATATAGCTAAGGATATAGCTACGGACATAGCTAAGGATATAACTACGGATATAGCTACGGATATAGCTAGGGATATAGCTAAGGATATAGCTAGGGATTTAGCTAAGGATATAGCTAGGGATATAGCTAAGGATACTGCTAGGGATATAACTAGGGATATAGCAAGAGAGAGAAAGGGCATTGGGAATGATGATGATCAAATAATTTCAAATCAAATGTTATTTGTCACATGTGCCGAATACAACAGCTGTAGACCTTACAGTGAAATGCTGAATACAACAGGGGTGGTAGACCTTACAGTGAAATGCCGAATACTACAGGTGTAGACCTTACAGTGAAATGCCGAATACAACAGGGGTAGTAGACCTTACAGTGAAATGCTGAATACAACAGGTGTAGTAGACCTTACAGTGAAATGCTGAATACAACAGGTGTAGTAGACCTTACAGTGAAATGCCGAATACTACAGGTGTAGACCTTACAGTGAAATGCCGAATACAACAGGGGTAGTAGACCTTACAGTGAAATGCTGAATACAACAGGTGTAGTAGACATTACAGTGACATTACAGTGAAATGCTGTAGTGAATTTCAAATCAAATGTTATTTGTCACATGTGCCGAATACAACAGCTGTAGACCTTACAGTGAAATGCTGAATACAACAGGGGTGGTAGACCTTACAGTGAAATGCCGAATACTACAGGTGTAGACCTTACAGTGAAATGCCGAATACAACAGGGGTAGTAGACCTTACAGTGAAATGCTGAATACAACAGGTGTAGTAGACCTCACAGTGAAATGCTGAATACAACAGGTGTAGTAGACCTTAAAGTGAAATGCCGAATACTACAGGTGTAGACCTTACAGTGAAATGCTGAATACAACAGGTGTAGTAGACCTTACAGTGAAATGCCGAATACTACAGGTGTAGACCTTACAGTGAAATGCTGAATACAACAGGTGTAGTAGACCTTACAGTGAAATGCTGACTTACGAAGCCCCTAACCAACAATGCAGTTTAAAAACAATACGGATGAGAATCAGAAATAAAAGTAACAGGTAATTAATGATGGCGACATCATTATGACTCACTTGGTGGGCGTGCTTTCAAAGTCCTCCTCCCAGTAGCTCCGCCCCTCCTCTCGGTGGAGGTCGATGTCTCGGGTGGAGGCGAAGGAGTGGCCCACACCCTCCTCGTTGTTGCCATGGAAATACAGGGCGTTGCCCTCTGACTGACAGGCATGCTGGGAACGAACGAAGTCATGTGTCGGATACATTGAATTAAAACGGGATACAATATAACAGAGTTAAACCCTGTTACTGTACAGATGATTACAGTATAGAATATAACAGGGTTAAACCCTGTTACTGTACAGATTTACAGTATAGAATATAACAAGGTCACAAAACATACGTTTTTCTCTGTGGTAAAAACTCCTGACCCTTGTTAAATCAAAATCAAATCAAATCAAATCAAATTTATTTGTCACATAGACACGGTTAGCAGATGTTAATGCGAGTGTAGCGAAATGCTTGTGCTTCTAGTTCCGACAATGCAGTAAGCTTGATGAGGGTAATGTGATTACCTTGGCAGTAACTCACCTAAAAACCTGGTTTGCAAACTGCCATTAAACCCTGAAGAAGAGGAAGAGGAAGAAGAGGAAGAAGAAGAATACGGTACCTTAACGGTGGCTCCAGGGAAGAAGAGCCAGTTGGCTGTGTCAGGGGGGTCCAGGTTATCCTCCATCAGGGGGGGTCTGTGAGCAGCGTTGACCAGCAGTATGTTATCCAGGCCCCAGCACGACTCATAGCCCTCGGGCCCCCGGGGGACCTCCTGGGACCACCGTACACGCACCCCATCCCTCTTGGAGCGCACCGGCAGGGGTAGGAGATGGACTACCGTACTGCTGTTAGTAGGAGCTCTGTGGGGTGGGGGGAAGGATAGAGTAAGTGTGTGTTGGTTGCTGGGGAGTTGTTTCTTTGTGTTTTTGATACTCAAGCAGAACATGAAATAAACACGGAGCTGGGAGTTAATGACAAGACATTATCATCAAGTTATGTCTCAACTTGGGAGTTAATGACCAGACATTATCATCAAGTTATGTCTCAACTTGGGAGTTAATGACCAGACATTATCATCAAGTTATGTCTCAACTTGGGAGTTAATGACAAGACATTATCATCAAGTTATGTCTCAACTTGGGAGTTAATGACAAGACATTATCATCAAGTTATGTCTCAACTTGGGAGTTAATGACCAGACATTATCATCAAGTTATGTCTCAACTTGGGAGTTAATGACCAGAGATAATCATCAAGTTATGTCTCAAATTGGAAGTTAATGACCAGACATTATCATCAAGCTTTGTCTCAACTTGGGAGTTAAGAATGGAGAGGGGAGGAGGAGGTGAAGAGAGAGAGGGGGGGGGGGGTGAGAGAGGGGGTATGAAGAGGTGGAGGGGAAGGTGGAGAGAGAGAGATGGATGTCTGTGTGAGGAGGACAGGATGTAGAGAGAAAAGGAGAGAGTGAGAGAGAGGGAAGAAGAGATCAAGAGAGAGAGAAAACGAGAGAGAGAGAGAGATAGAGAGAGAGAGAGAGAGAGAGAGAAAACAAGAGAAAGAGATAGCAAGAGGGAGAGGGAAGAAGAGATCAAGAGAGAGAGAAAACAAAAGAAAGAGAGAGAGAGGGAAGAAGGGGAGACAGATGTCAATGTTCAATAGGTATGATGGAGGGAGGGAGAGAGAAAGGGATGATGGAAGAGAGAGAGAGAGACCGGATCTTCTCCAGGGTGATCCAGTCATCTGAGCCGTTATTCTTGTTTAGACTGAACGACACGATGATGCTGGGGTCGGAGTAACTGAACCGACAGGAGCCTGAACCTAGAGAGACACACACACACACACACACACATTAACAGAGAGAGAGAGAGTAGAGAGAGAGGGGGAGGGAGGGAGGGAGGGAGGGGAGGATAGTTAGCACAGTGATACTTCATGAGTGGACTCTGTGTATTAACACCATCCTGAGCATTAGAGAGGGGTTGAGATCAGTCAGAATGCTAAATAACACGTCGGCTGTTTCTGCATCAATTCAATTTCCCATCATCCTTCCTTTCTCCCCCATGACCAGGCCCAGCATTGTTGAAACCCTCCCTCCCTCCCAGCCATGTAGAAATTATCGTCTAAAGAGTGTCATGGTTTAAATGATCTGCTTAGCAGTCGGCTGTCCAGGCAGACATGCGGATAGAGAGAGGAGAAGTGGGGAGTGAAAAGGAGGAGAGGGGAGAGGAAAAGAGAGGAGAAGAGAGGAGAGGAGAAGAGGGGAGAGGAGAAAAGGGGAGAAGAGAGGAGAAGAGGGGAGAGGAGTGGAGAAGAGAGGAGAAGAGAGGAGACGAGAGGAGAGGAGAAGAGGGGAGAAAAGGGGAGAAGAGAGGAGGAGAGGGGAGAAGAGAGGAGGAGAGGGGAGAGGAGAGGAGAAGAGAGGAGATGAGAGGAGAATAGGGGAGGAGGAGAGGAGAGAGCGGGACTGCTGATGCATGCTGTGAAGGCCCTACTTTAAAGGGAGAGTGGAGAAGGGAGGGGTGGAGGGATGGAGGTGCTAGAGTGCACCCCTCTTAGCTCATTGGGGAGAGAGGATAGAGGGGGTAAGATGTTAGAGGTCAGAGGTCACTAATGGAGAGAGCGGGCTAACCCCCACCTCTCCCATTCTCCACAGGGCCTAACCTCCTGCATACACAGCACTGTGTGTTCCTTTCATATTTATGAGTACAAACAGGGCCATGCAGACACACTGGTTTATTTCTCTGTGTGTTTGAGATGATTGAGAGGGAGGTAAATACATAAAAGAGAATGAGAATGAGAGAGAGAGAGAGAGAGAGGGACAGACGGACGGACGGAGGGAATGAGGGAATGAGGGAGGGAGGGAGGGAGTGAGGGAGGGAGGGAGGGAGGGAGGGAGGGAGGGAGGGAGGGAAAGAAGAAAGAAAGAAAGAAAAGAAAGAAAGAAAGAAAGAAAGAAAGAAAGAAAGAAAGAAAGAAAGAAAGAAAGAAAGAAAGAAAGAAAGAAAGAAAGAAAGAAAGAAAGAAAGAGAGAAAGGGAGGGAGTACACTGCAGCCTGTTCTGCATCACAGATGTGTGATGGACACGAAAAATAAAATACAAATCTGCCACGGGCTGTTGGGTGGCTTTCCAGGTCCTACTAAATCATTCATTGCCATGATAGGAGAGAGAGAGGTAGGCAGGGAGGGAGTGGAGGAGAGGGAGAGAGGGAGAGAGAGAGGGAGGCAGGGAGGGGGTGGAGGAGAGAGAGAAAGGGAGGGAGTGGAGGAGAGGGAGAGAGGGAGAGAGGGAGAGAGGGAGGCAGGGAGGGAGGCAGGGACGGGGTGGGAGAGAGGGAGGGAGAGAGGGAGAGAGGGAGGCAGGGAGGGAGTGGAGGAGAGGGAGAGAGGGAGAGAGAGGGAGGCAGGGAGGGGGTGGAGGAGAGAGAGAGAGAAAGGGAGGGAGAGAGGGAGGCAGGGAGGCATGGAGGGAGAGAGGGAGGCAGGGAGGGAGGCAGGGACGGGGTGGGAGAGAGGGAGGGAGAGAGGGAGAGAGGGAGGCAGGGAGGGAGTGGAGGAGAGGGAGAGAGGGAGGCAGGGAGGGAGGCAGGGAGGGGGTGGAGGAGAGGGAGAGAGGGAGAGAGAGAGAGAGGGAGGCAGGGAGGGGGTGGAGGAGAG
Source organism: Oncorhynchus kisutch (assembly GCF_002021735.2). Classification (NCBI taxonomy): domain Eukaryota; kingdom Metazoa; phylum Chordata; class Actinopteri; order Salmoniformes; family Salmonidae; genus Oncorhynchus; species Oncorhynchus kisutch. The sequence goes on from NC_034195.2 coordinate 51,770,317, forward strand.
GGAGAGAGGGAGAAAGAGGGAGTATGGTATCCTCAATGAAATGATCAAATATACAGACAACAAATTCCAATTGGCTATACAAAAAATATTTTTAACATCATCCTTAGCTCTGGCATCTTCCCTAATATTTGGCACCAAGGACTGATCACCCCAATCCACAAAAGTGGAGACAAATTTGACCCCAATAACTACCGGGGGATATGCGTCAACAGCAACCTAGGGAAAATCCTCTGGTTTTCTTTAACAGCAGACTCGTACATTTCCTCAGTGAAAACAACGTACTGAGCAAATGTCAAATTGTCTTTTAACCAAATTATCGTAGGACAGACCACATATTCACCCTGCACACCCTAGTTGACAAACAAACCTCAACAAAGGCAATGTCTTCTCATGCTTTGTTGATTTCAAAAAGCCTTCGACTCAATTTGGCATGAGGGTCAAGTATACAAATTGATGGAAAGTGGTGTCGGGGGAAAAACATACGACATTATGAAATCCATGTACACAAACAACAAGTGGACGGTTAAAATGGGCAAAAAAACACATTTCTTCCCGCTGTGGAGTGAGACAAGGATGCAGCTTAAGCCCCACCTTCTTAAACATATACATCCACGAATTGGCGAGGGCACTAGACAAGTCTGCAGCACCCGGTTTCAACCCTACTAGAATCTGAAGTCAAATGTCTACTGTTTGCTGATGGTATCATGCCTCTGTCCCCAACCAAGGAGGGCCTACATCAGCCCTTAGATATTCTGCACAGATTCTGTCAGACCTGGGCCCTGACAGTAAATCTCAGTATGACCAAAATAATGGTGTTCCAAAAAAGGTCCAGTCGCCAGGACCACAAATACAAATTCCATCTAGACACCGTTTCCCTAGAGCACACAAAAAACTATACATACCTTGGCCTAAACATCAGCACCACAGGTAACTTCCACAAATCTGTGAACGGTCTGAGACAAGGCAAGAAGGGCCTTCTTTGCCATCAAAAGTCTCATTTCAATTAGGATTTGGATACAGTTAGAATCAGTTATAGAACTCATTGCCCTTCATGATTGTGAGGTCTGGGGTCCGCTCACCAACCAAGAATTCACAAAATGAGACAAACACCAAATTGAGACTCTGATATACAGAATTCTGCAAAAATATCCTCGTGTACAACGTAGAACACCAAATAATACATGCAGAGCAGAATTAGGCCGATACCCACTAATTATCAACATCCAGAAAATTCAACAACCACCTAAAAGGAATCGATTCCCAAACTTTCCATAACAAAACCATCACCTACAGAGAGATGAACCTGGAGAAGAGTCCCCTAAGCAAGCTGGTTCTCGGGCTCTGTTCACAAACACAAACAGACCCCACAGAGCCCCAGGACAGCAACACAATTAGACCCACCCAAATCATGAGAAAACAAAAAGATAATTACTTGACACATTGGAAAGAATTAACAAAAAAACATAGCAAACTAGAATGCTATTTGGCCCTAACAGAGAGTACACAGTGGCAGAACACAGACTCAGGGAGCATAGCCTTGCTATTGAGAAAGGCCGCCGTAGGCAGATCTGGTTCTCAAGAGAAGACAGGCTATGTGCTCACTGTCCACAAAATGAGGTGGAAACTGAGCTGCACTTCCTAACCTCCTGCCAAATGTATGACCATATTAGAGACACATATTTCCCTCAGATTCCACAGATCTACAAAGAATTTGAAAACAAACCCAATTTTGATAAACTCCCATATCTACTGGGTGAAATACCATATCTACTGGGTGAAATTTCACAATGTGCCACCACAGCAGCAAGATTTGTGACTTGTTGCCACAAGAAAAGGGCAACCAGTGAAGAACAAGCACCACTGTCAATACAACCCATATTTATGTTTATTTATTTTCCCTTCTGTACTTTAACTATTTGTACATCGTTACAACACTGTATATAGACATAATATGACATTTGTAACGTCTTTTATTCTTTTGAAACTTCTGTATGTTAAATGTTTACTGTTCATTTTTATTGTTTATTTCACTTTTGTATATTATCTACCTCACTTGCTTTGTCAATGATAATATATGTTTCCCATGCCAATAAAGCCCCTTGAATTGAATTGAGTGGAGGAGAGGGAGGGAGTGGAGGAGAGGGAGGGAGTGGAGGAGAGGGAGTGAGTGGAGGAGAGGGAGGGAGTGGAGGAGAGGGAGGGAGTGGAGGAGAGGGAGGGAGTGGAGGAGAGGGAGAGAGTGGAGGAGAGGGAGAGAGTGGAGGAGAGGGAGGGAGTGGAGGAGAGGGAGGGAGTGGAGGAGAGGGAGAGAGTGGAGGAGAGGGAGGGAGTGGAGGAGAGGGAGGGAGTGGAGGAGAGGGAGGGAGTGGAGGAGAGGGAGGGAGTGGAGGAGAGGGAGAGAGTGGAGGAGAGGGAGAGAGGATGACTATTACTTATTACACACTGTGTGGTATTTGCGAGAATGTCTAAATGTAAATATGACAACATGCTAAGTAAGAGCTCTTTGTTGTTTCAGGGTCTTCTTTAAACCATCAGTACGTAACTCTAGCCAGCATGATGTGTGGTACAACATGACCCATATGTGCCCAAGACAAGGAGTGCTAAGTAAGCTGTAAATAGTACTCACCGAGAGCAAACTGCAGGACGGAGGCTGTGCTGGTGTTGAGAGGAACGCTGATCTAGAAGGAGAAGGGGTACAGATCATTGTCTGAATGTGTTTTTTAACGTGTGTTCGTTGCTTGTATTTCTCTCGACTGAACTAGTGCAGCTGCATCAAAAGCTTGGAAGACTGACAGACAGACTGTAACGCTTCTTATAACAGAGAGTCAATGAAATCAAGATACACTAAAAAGCTGGAGGCAGGTAGTCTAGTGGTTAGAGTGGAGGGGCGGCAGGTAGCCTAGTGGTTAGAGTGGAGGGGTGGCTGGTAGCCTAGTGGTTAGAGTGGAGGGGCGGCAGGTAGCCTAGTGGTTAGAGTGGAGGGGCGGCAGGTAGCCTAGTGGTTAGAGTGGAGGGGCGGCAGGTAGCCAAGTGGTTAGAGTGGAGGGGTGGCTGGTAGCCTAGTGGTTAGAGTGGTGGGGCGGCAGGTAGCCTAGTGGTTAGAGTGGAGGGGCGGCAGGTAGCCTAGTGGTTAGAGTGGAGGGGCGGCAGGTAGCCAAGTGGTTAGAGTGGAGGGGTGGCAGGTAGACTAGTGGTTAGAGTGGAGGGGCAGCAGGGTAGCCTAGTGGTTAGAGTGGAGGGGCAGCAGGGTAGCCTAGTGGTTAGAGTGGAGGGGCGGCAGATAGCCTAGTGGTTAGAGTGGAGGGGCAGCAGGGTAGCCTAGTGGTTAGAGTGGAGGGGCGGCAGGTAGCCTAGTGGTTAGAGTGGAGGGGCAGCAGGGCAGCCTAGTGGTTAGAGTGGAGGGGCGGCAGGTAGCCTAGTGGTTAGAGTGGAGGGGCAGCAGGGTAGCCTAGTGGTTAGAGTGGAGGGGCAGCAGGGTAGCCTAGTGGTTAGAGTGGAGGGGCAGCAGGGTAGCCTAGTGGTTAGAGTGGAGGGGCAGCAGGGTAGCCTAGTGGTTAGAGTGGAGGGGCAGCAGGGTAGCCTAGTGGTTAGAGTGGAGGGGCAGCAGGGTAGCCTAGTGGTTAGAGTGGAGGGGCAGCAGGGTAGCCTAGTGGTTAGAGTGGAGGGGCGGCAGGTAGCCTAGTGGTTAGAGTGGAGGGGCGGCAGGTAGCCTAGTGGTTAGAGTGGAGGGGCGGCAGGTAGCCTAGTGGTTAGAGTGGAGGGGCAGCAGGGTAGCCTAGTGGTTAGAGTGGAGGGGCGGCAGGTAGCCAAGTGGTTAGAGTGGAGGGGCGACAGGTAGCCTAGTGGTTAGAGTGGAGGGGCGGCAGGTAGCCTAGTGGTTAGAGTGGAGGGGCGGCAGGGTAGCCTAGTGGTTAGAGTGGAGGGGCGGCAGGTAGCCTAGTGGTTAGAGTGGAGGGGCGGCAGGTAGCCAAGTGGTTAGAGTGGAGGGGTGGCAGGTAGCCTAGTGGTTAGAGTGGAGGGGCGGCAGGTAGCCTAGTGGTTAGAGTGGAGGGGCGGCAGGTAGCCTAGTGGTTAGAGTGGAGGGGCGGCAGGTAGCCAAGTGGTTAGAGTGGAGGGGCGGCAGGTAGCCTAGTGGTTAGAGTGGAGGGGCGGCAGGTAGCCTAGTGGTTAGAGTGGAGGGGCGGCAGGGTAGCCTAGTGGTTAGAGTGGAGGGGCGGCAGGTAGCCTAGTGGTTAGAGTGGAGGGGCGGCAGGTAGCCAAGTGGTTAACCCATTGTTCCCTGGTAGGCTGCCATTATAAATAAGAATTTGTTCTTAACTTATTTGCCGAGTTAAATAAAGGTTAAATAAAATAAAAATATATTATAAATACTGCATGGTTAATGGTTCTTCAGGGGTTGTGGATCAAGCATTCTTGTCGTGTGTGTTCGTTCAGGCATTAAAAAAAAACTCCAACTAGCATGTTAAACAGACCATTTTAAAAATGCTTGCTATTTTCTGAGAGTGTGATGTAATGCTGGCTCATTTGCTGAGCTGGCCAATCAGCGCTCTACTCTCATGAATATGTTTTATTATCGGTATACGCCCACACCATTCTGTTGTTGAGGTATGCCGACACCATTCTTTTGTTGAGGTAAGCCCACACCATTCTGTTGTTGAGGTGAGCCCACACCATTCTGTTGTTGAGGTAAGCCCACACCATTCTGTTGTTGAGGTATGCCCACACCATTCTGTTGTTGAGGTATGCCGACACCATTCTGTTGTTGAGGTAAGCCCACACCATTCTGTTGTTGAGGTAAGCCCACACCATTCTGTTGTTGAGGTGAGCCCACACCATTCTGTTGTTGAGGTGAGCCCACACCATTCTGTTGTTGAGGTAAGCCCACACCATTCTGTTGTTGAGGTGAGCCCACACCATTCTGTTGTTGAGGTGAGCCCACACCATTCTGTTGTTGTAGTGAGCCCACACCATTCTGTTGTTGAGGTGAGCCCACACCATTCTGTTGTTGAGGTGAGCCCACACCATTCTGTTGTTGTAGTGAGCCCACACCATTCTGTTGTTGAGGTGAGCCCACACCATTCTGTTGTTGAGGTGAGCCCACACCATTCTGTTGTTGAGGTGAACTTTAATGTAAACACATTAAAGATTGAGGTATGTACGTGGTTGTACAGTTATAGTTACCAGCTCTCTCTCTCCGAAGGGTTCACAGAAGGTGACTGCTCTGCCGTGCATCAGAACCCCACACTGCTCTCCCACCTCACAGTTACTGCTCTCTGACCTGAGTGGAGGTGAGGGAGAGAGTTAGGTCTTATTTAGATCAAATCCGCAGATGCAATTAAAGACAATGTCAGTATTTACCGTACATTCTTAAGAAAAAAAGGTGCTACCTAGAACCTAGAACGGTTCAACTTTCCCAATAAGATAAGCCTTTGAATAACCCTTTTCAGTTTCCAGGTAGAACCCTTATGGTTCAAGGTAGAATTATGCTGGGTTCCATGTAAAACCCTTTCCTTTAATAATTATTCATGGAACACAAAAGAGTTCTACCTGGAACCAAAAACGGTTCTCCTATGGAGACAGCCGCAGAACCCTTTCGTAGTGGCATGTACCTCTCTTTTTGTGACGTACATTAGAAGGCAGTGATAATTTATGCATGTTAAAAGTTTTCATGCAGTAAATCAATACAATCACCATCTGGATTCTGTTCCAACATCACGTGAAATACTATTTACCTGGTACCTATATATTTGGAACCTATATATTTGGTACCTATATACCTGGTACCTATATATTTGTAACCTATATATTTGTAACCTATATATTTGGTACCTATATACCTGGTACCTGTATATCTGGTACCTATATACCTGGTACCTATATATTTGGAACCTATATATTTGGTACCTATATATCTGGTACCTATATATTTGGAACCTATATATTTGGTACCTATATACCTGGTACCTGTATATTTGGTAACTATATATTTGTTACCTATATATTTGGTACCTATAAATGTATTACCTATATATTTGGTACCTGTATATTTGTTTCCTATATACACTACCATTCAAAAGTGTGGGTTCTTGTTTTTGACAGAAAACATTTACCTATTTACCTGGTACCTATATATTTGGTATCTATTTACCTGGTACCTATATATTTGGTATCTATTTACCTGGTACCTGTATATTTGGTATCTATTTACCTGGTACCTGTATATTTGGTATCTATTTACCTGGTACCTGTATATTTGGTATCTATTTACCTGGTACCTGTATATTTGGTATCTATTTACCTGGTACCTGTATATTTGGTATCTATTTACCTGGTACCTGTATATTTGGTATCTATATACCTGGTACCTATATATTTGGTACCTATTTACCTGGTACCTATATATTTGGTATCTATTTACCTGGTACCTATATATTTGGTATCTATTTACCTGGTACCTGTATATTTGGTATCTATTTACTTGGTACCTATATATTTGGTATCTATTTACCTGGTACCTATATATTTGGTATCTATTTACCTGGTACCTATATATTTGTTACCTATTTACCTGGTACCTGTATATTTGGTACCTATTTACCTGGTACCTATATATTTGGTATCTATTTACCTGGTACCTATATATTTGGTATCTATTTACCTGGTACCTATATATTTGTTACCTATATATTTGTTACCTGTATATTTGTTTCCTATATACACTACCATTCAAAAGTTTGGATTCACTTAGAAATGTTCTTGTTTTTGACAGAAAAGCACATTTTTTTGTCCATTAAAATAGCATCAAAATGATCAGAAATACAGTGTAGACATTGTTAATGTTGTAAATGACTATTGTAGCTGGAAACGGCAGATTTTTAATGGAATACCTATATAGGCGTACAGCGGCCCACAGGAATGATGGTTGCTGATAATAGGCCTCTTGTCACGTTGGCATAATGGTTTTGGGAGACAGACGAAGGAATGTGTAACAGGGTTTTTTATTCAGCCCAAATTACGGCGTGCTGTGTAAAGGCACGGGAACGAAGACCAAACAAACACGGAACAAAAACACAGGGTTGAAGACCAAACAAACACGTAACAAAAACACTGGGTTGAAGACCAAACAAACACGTAACAAAAACACAGGATTGAAACCCAAAACAAAAGAGCGAGGAGAACCTCGAATAAATAACACACAATGATGAACACACGGGACGAGACCTGTAATCATCTGCACAATCCACAAGGGCACGAAAGCCCAAACACACAGCACAGGTACTCTCACGCACCAACAGACATGGTAACAATACTGGACAGCACCATGGTGACCAACAGACATGGTAACAATACTGGACAGCACCATGGTGACCAACAGACATGGTAACAATACTGGACAGCACCATGGTGACCAACAGACATGGTAACAATACTGGACAGCACCATGGTGACCAACAGACACGGTAACAATACTGGACAGCACCATGGTGACCAACAGACATGGTAACACTACTGGACAGCACCATGGTGACCAACAGACACATATATACAAGTACAATCAGCGGGAACAGGGGCCTGGTGTGCACAATGAAAGTTCCAGAAGGATCCATGACACCGCTATACGCCTATGTAGGTATTACATTAAAAACCATTAAAAAAATTGTATTTGTTACCTACAGTATATATTTGTTACCAACAGTATGTAGTTGTTACCTACAGTATACATTTGTTACCTACAGTATGTATTTGTTACCTACAGTATATATTTGTTACCTACAGTATATATATGTTACCTACAGTATATATTTGTTACCTACAGTATATATTTGGTACCTACAGTATATATTTGGTACCTACAGTATATATTTGTTACCTACAGTATATATTTGGTACCTACAGTATATATTTGGTACCTATATATATGTGTTACCTACCAGATCCTGGGGTCCAGTTCTCCCTGAAGGCTGGAGTCAAAGTCATCACGTAGCACAGCATGGTTACCATGGATCTCAGCTAGAGGTCACACATAACTTGGTTGAGGCTCCAATAATAAGGACTAACAAATTGGGTATAACCATATTAGATTGCTTTAAACGTGTGTTAGAAACCAAACACTCACCAAGACTGGGTCTCAACGGGGATTCAGTGGGAGCTGAAACAGAGAGAAGGCATGTCAGTTAACCCAGAACTGTATTCCCTTCATCTGAAAGATAGTTGAGGGTGGAGTAGGTCAGCCAAGGCATGTCCCTCCAGTCTCAGAGTCAAACACTGCTGCTAATGTAGCCAGAGTGTCATCTGTGATGTGTCACACCTAGCAGTCCCTGGGTGATGTGTACCTAGACATATCAGTCCCTGGGTGATGTGTACCTAGACCTAGCAGTCCCTGGATGATGTGTACCTAGACATATCAGCCCCTGTGTGATGTGTCACACCTAGCAGTCCCTGGGTGATGTGTACCTAGACATATCAGTCCCTGGGTGATGTGTACCTAGACCTAGCAGTCCCTGGGTGATGTGTGCCTAGACCTAGCAGTCCCTGGGTGATGTGTACCTAGGCCTAGCAGTCCCTGGGTGATGTGTACCTAGACCTAGCAGCCCCTGGGTGATGTGTACCTAGACATATCAGTCCCTGGGTGATGTGTACCTAGACATATCAGTCCCTTGGAGATGTGTACCTGGACATATCAGTCCCTGGGTGATGTGTACCTAGACCTAGCAGTCCCTGGGTGATGTGTACCTAGACCTAGCAGTCCCTGGGTGATGTGTACCTAGACATATCAGTCCCTATGTGATGTGTACCTAGACCTAGCAGTCCCTGGGTGATGTGTACCTAGACATATCAGTCCCTATGCGATGTGTACCTATACATATCAGTCCCTGGGTGATGTGTACCTAGACATATCAGTCCCTGGGTGATGTGTACCTAGACATATCAGTCCCTGGGTGATGTGTACCTAGACATATCAATCCCTGTGTGATGTGTACCTAGACATATCAGTCCCTGTGTGATGTGTGCCTAGACATATCAGTCCCGGGGTGATGTGTACCTAGACATATCAGCCCCTGTGTGATGTGTACCTAGACATATCAGTCCCTGGGTGATGTGTACCTAGACATATCAGTCCCTGGGTGATGTGTACCTAGACATATCAGTCCCTGGGTTATGTGTACCTAGACATATCAGTCCCTATGTGATGTGTACCTAGACATATCAGCCCCTGTGTGATGTGTACCTAGACATATCAGTCCCTGTGTGATGTGTACCTAGACATAACAGCCCCTGTGTGATGTGTACCTAGACATATCAGCCCCTGTGTGATGTGTGCCTAGACATATCAGTCCCTATGTGATGTGTACCTAGACATATCAGTCCCTGGGTGATGTGTACCTAGACATATCAGTCCCTGTGTGATGTGTACCACACCTATCAGTCCATGTGCGATGTGTATCTAGACCTATCAGTCCCTGGGTGATGTGTACCTAGACATATCAGTCCCTGTGTGATGTGTACCTAGACATATCAGTCCCTGTGTGATGTGTACCTAGACATATCAGTCCCTGGGTGATGTGTACCTAGACATATCAGCCCCTGTGTGATGTGTACCTAGACATATCAGTCCCTGGGTGATGTGTACCTAGACATATCAGTCCCTGTGTGATGTGTACCACACCTATCAGTCCATGTGTGATGTGTATCTAGACCTATCAGTCCCTAGGTGATGTGTACCTAGACATATCAGTCCCTGGGTGATGTGTACCTAGACATATCAGTCCCTGGGTGATGTGTACATAGACATATCAGTCCCTGTGTGATGTGTACCTAGACATATCAATCCCTGTGTGATGTGTACCTGGACATATCAGTCCCTGTGTGATGTGTGCCTAGACATATCAGTCCCGGGGTGATGTGTACCTAGACATATCAGCCCCTGTGTGATGTGTACCTAGACATATCAGTCCCTGGGTGATGTGTACCTAGACATATCTGTCCCTGTGTGATGTGTGCCACACCTATCAGTCGATGTGTGATGTGTATCTAGACCTATCAGTCCCTGGGTGATGTGTACCTAGACATATCAGTCACTGGGTGATGTGTGCATAGACATATCAGTCCCTGGGTGATGTGTACCTGGACATATCAGTCCCTGTGTGATGTGTACCTAGACATATCAGCCCCTGTGTGATGTGTCCCACACCTAACAGTCCCTCTGAATTGGACAAAGTCCAGGCAGGGAGCTGGAAATCATGGTAACACATCACATGACTATGGAAACACATCACATGACTATGGAAACACATCACATGACTATGGAAACACATCACATGACTATGGAAACACATCACATGACTATGGAAACACATCACATGACTATGGAAAGGACCGAACTGAGCAGCGGCAAGTGTTTCCACTGGGATAAAAACGGAGGACATTTTTTTCAATTAGCTTCGAAGCAAAAAATAACATTGTGTGGTTCCAGTCCTTGTTGTCACAGTGTGCACTCTCCCTAGCTGTGGATAGTGGTGTTGTTCAGGTCCAGTCATGATGTTAATTCCTCTCACTAATTAACTAATAAAGTAATGAAGGTTCCACTTGGATCTGATTAACGGTTGCCTGCCAATTAGCACTCCTCGCTCCCCCGACCCGTCCTTAATCTGTTGCCAAACCACTGTCATAATGCCACCATTAAACTCTCCCAGGAGACAGAGCTCTCTGAGAGACAAGGAGAAAGAGGAAGTGAGGCAGAGGAAGATTGTGTAGGCTGAGTTTGAATCAAGTGAACCGAGCAGAACCTGTTATGCATTACAATGTGAGCACATTTCTGTCCGGGTTGATGAAAAGGCAGAAAGATGCTCAACTGACTTTGAAAAATCCCCTGAAACATCAATCCGTCTTCTTATTGAACAAAAGAAAAAAGGGAGCAGTCAAAGATCATAAGATTATTGCAGACATCTGAGTGTTTTACTGTACTTTAGACTATTTCAGTAGCTCTTTATCAGTACTCTTTAATGAACATCTCGTACAAATAATGACCTCGATGACTTGAGACCCTCGTGCCTCTCTTCCCTTTTTCAAACCTGTCTAGATCACTATCTTCATTAAAAGGGATTTAATTCTCAGTTGAAGACAAGAGAGGGATAATCTCCCACTGTGTTTTCTACATCCAGAATAAGCGTACACATCTGATAAACCCAAGTCTTTAGTCCAGATAAAAATCCCCATTTGCCTTCTCATCCCCAACTTTCATATAAGAAACTTACAGGTGCTTTCAATGGCTTTCAACTCTCCCCCAAATCCGACACTGTTCCCTAAAGCGTCTCAGACAGAGAGGGAGATCCCTCTTCCCACCAAACTGTTCTGTAAACAATGGAACCCAAATCAGGATTTTGGAGGGCTAGAGGGATTATTAAAAATAAAAATCGGACTTTAAACCCCCCCCCTAAATTAAACGTCTTTCCATAGTCCTACCCCTCTTGCTCTATTTCCTTCAAGCTGGCCTCATTTCTCCACATTGGATTCTAATACTGGAAGTTATTATGAGGATTTGCCATTCAGCCATTCAAAGGGGGATTGGTGGGGTGATTCTTTAGTTTAGTGCTGAGTGTAAAGTAAAAGTTTGGGGAGTCTTAGCGTTCTGTTTGAGAGGACAGAGAAGAGGGACTTTAGGGACTGAGATAGTGACCGAGTATGACTGCAGTGGTCTGCGTGTGTGTGTGTATTTGTGCGTTTGGGTTTGTTTGTGTGTGTGTGTGTGTGTGTGTGTGTGTGCATTTGTGCGTTTGGGTGAGTGTGTGTGTGTGTGTGTGTGTGTATTTGTGCATTTGTGTGTGTGTGTTTGTGTGTGTGGTTAAAACACATTAAAGAGAGATCAAAGGGCCTTCAACTCCTAATCCTCTAAAATGTCTGCTGATTCAAAACATGTTTAGAGGGATCTATCAAACCCCAGTCCCCGAGCTCTAGTTTTCCCTGTTCACTAATCATGAGCATTTTTATTACAACTTAACGAAGGGAAAATGTTGCAGTGTATTTGTGTGTATTAGAAACATACCTATGTGTGTGTGTGTGTGTGTGTGTATTTGTGTGTGTGTGTGTGTGTGTGTGTGTGTGTGTGTGTGTGTGTGTGTGTGTGTGTGTGTGTGTGTGTGTGTGTGTGTGTATTAGAAACATACCTATTTCCACCTTAATAAGTATGTCCACGTCACATCACCTCTCTGCACACTGATGGACAGGATGAGGCCTTCAGGGACGTGTCCTTCTTCACTTCCCTCCTTTCCTTTCCTTCTTTCTCTAATAAGCACTCCCTCTCAGACTCTATCTAAAGATGTGTCTGTCTGGCAGGAGAAAGTTGTGTCTGTCTGGCAGGAGAAAGATGTGTCTGTCTGGCTGAAGAAAGATGTGTCTGTCTGGCTGGAGATAGATGTGTCTGTCTGGCTGGAGAAAGATGTGTCTGTCTGGCAGGAGAAAGATGTGTTTGTCTGGCTGGAGATAGATGTGTCTGTCTGGCAGGAGAAAGATGTGTCTGTCTGGCAGGAGAAAGTCACAGAAACTCCCTCCCACTCCCTCCCCATCCTCCTCCTCTCTTCTACTCCCCCTCCTTCTCCTTCTCCCTCTCCCCTCCTCCTCCTTCCCTCTCCTCCTCCTCCTCCTCCTGCTCCTTCCCTCTCCTCCTCCTCCTTCCATCTCCCCCTCCTCCTCCTTCCCTCTCCCCCTCCTCCACCTCCTTCCCTCTCCCCCTCCTCCTCCTCCTTCCCTCTCCCCCTCCTCCCACTCCCTCTCTTCTCTAACCCCTGCACGAGGAGCAGACAGTAGCCTCATTTCCATCAGATTAATCCCCCTCTTAGTTTCTTAAAGACTTCCATTACAGCGTTCTGTATTAGGGGTTCATCTCTGCTAATGTCTGTATCTCCCGGGGCCAGGGCTCACTCACACACGGACACGCAGGCATGTACACACACAGACACACACACACAGACACACACACACACACACACACACTCACACTCACTCTATAACATCCCAAACCAGAGGGGATGAACAGCCAGAGGAGGCAGGGGGAGGAGAAACTACAGTAAAGCTTTAGCAGTCTCGGATATCTGGGTACAAAGAGAGCAGGACAAGTCATCTTAAATCTCCTTCCCTTCGCTCTCCTTCTCTCTCCTTCTCTCTCTCCCTCTCTCCCTTCTCTCTCTCTCCTCTCTCCCTTCTCTCTCCGTCTCTCTATCCCTCTCTCCTTCTCTCTCTCCCTTCTCTCTACCCTTCTCTCCCTCTCTCCTCTCTCCTTCTCTCTACCCCTCTCTCCCTCTCTCCTCTCTCCTTCTCTCTACCCCTCTCTCCCTCTCTCCTGCTCTTTCCTTCTCTCCCTCCCTCCCTCCCTCCCTCCCTCCCTCCCTCCCTCCCTCCCTCCCTCCCTCCCTCCCTCCCTCCCTCCCTCCCTCCCTCCCTCCCTCCCTCCCTCCCTCCCTCCCTCCCTCCCTCCCTCTCCCTCTCTCCTTCTCTCTCTCCCTCTCTCCTTCTCTCTCTCCCTCTCCTGCTCTTTCCTTCTCTCTCTCCCTCTCTCCTTCTCTCTCTCTCTCTCTCCTTCTCTCTATCCTTCTCTCCTTCTCTCTCTCCCTCTGCTGCTATTTCCTTCTTCCTCTATCTCTCTCCCTCCCTCCACAGAGTATGGGTATGCCGGACTCAGCTGTATATCAGAAGTTGAGTCGTTGAGGTCTGGCTGTTGCAATTACTCAACAGGACCCAGGATTGTTGTTGTTGTTGATGAGTGCTTCACGGTGTGTGTGTGTGTGTGTGTGTGTGTGTGTGTGTGTGTGTGTGTGTGTGTGTGTGTGTGTGTGTGTGTTCTCCAGTAATTACTCTCTCATCAGGCTAATAGTATTGCACTCTCATTCTCTTTTCTGTTTGGGCCGTAATTATCTTATTTAAAGCCACAGTGTCCTAATGAAAGGTTTAGATAAAAGAGAGTTGAAAGACAGTCTGGGTTTCAGAAAGACAGCAACATCCTGTTTAGAGGCTGTCTGGGTTTCAGAAAGACACCAACATCCTGTTTAGAGGCTGTCTGGGTTTCAGAAAGACACCAACATCCTGTTTAGAGGCTGTCTGGGTTTCAGAACGACAGCATGAAACCAACATCCTGTTTAGAGGCTGTCTGGGTTTCAGAACGACAGCATGACACCAACATCCTGTTTAGAGGCTGTCTGGGTTTCAGTCTTTTGTGTACAAATTATTTAATGGCTGTCTGTCTGTGTGTGTGTGTGTGTAATCTCTGTCTAGCTGTGTGTGTGTGTATAATCTCTGTCTATCTGTGTGTGGGGGTGTGTATAATCTCTGTCTATCTGTGGGTGGGGGTGTGTATAATCTCTGTCTGTCTGTGTGTGGGGGTGTGTATAATCTCTGTCTATCTGTGTGTGGGGGTGTGTATAATCTCTGTCTATCTGTGTGTGGGGGTGTGTATAATCTATGTCTATCTGTGTGTGGGGGTGTGTATAATCTCTGTCTGTCTGTGTGGGGGGGTGTATAATCTACGTCTATCTGTGTGTGGGGGTGTGTATAATCTCTGTCTATCTGTGTGTGGGGGTGTGTATAATGTCTGTCTATCTGTGTGTGGGGGTGTGTATAATCTCTGTGTGTTAGAGATCCTTCCTGTAGCACCTGTCTCTGTTCAAAAATCATTATAGACAGGGGGTGGGCCAGGAGGGTCTCCCCAGCACCCATAACCATAGCAACCTCCATGAGACAAGTATGGGGCCTCTGTTCACTAAAGCCACTTCAAACGATGAGAGAGGGTGAAGAGAGGGGGGAGAGAGGGCGGAGATAGGTGGAAGTGGAGAGAGGTAGAGAGAGGTTGGCGAGAGGTGGAGAGATTGTGGAGAGGATGGCGAGAGGTGGAGAGAATGGAGAGAGGGTAGAGAGTGGTGGAAGTGGAGAGAGGTGGAAGGAGGGTAGAAAGTGGTTGGAGAGGGGTGGAGAGAGGGTGGAGAGATCTGGGGGCCCTAGCATTTTAGGGGTGGGGCAAGCGATCAATTATGTTGTGTATGCCTGGAGCCGACCCTCCTGAGTGGTGGAGAGGATAATAAGGTTGGGAAAGGAGGGAGGGACGAGCAAGAGAGTGAGAATGAAGAAAGAAAGAGAGAATGAGGAGAGATATAGTATTAGGAGAGAGAGAGATATAATGAGGAGAGAGAGATATAGAATGAGGAGAGATATAGTATGAGGAGAGAGAGATAGAATGAGGAGAGAGAGAATGAGGAGAGATAGAATGAGGCTAGAGAGAGATACAATGAGTAATGAGAGGGAGAGAAATAAATAGGAGAGAGAATGAGGAGAGAGAGAGAATGAGGAAAGAGAGAGATAGAATGAGGAGAGAGCTAATGAAGAGAGAGAGAGAATGAGGAGAGAGAGAGATACAATGAGAGAAAGGGAGAGAAAGAATGAGGAGAGAGAGAATGAGGAGAGAGAGAATGAGGAGAGAGCTAATTAAGAGAGAGAGAGAATGAGGAGAGAGAGACATACAATGAGGAGAGAGGGAGAGAAAGAATGAGGAGAGAAAGAATGAGTGGAAAGCGAGAATGAAGAGAGAGAGTGAGGCAAGAGAACAGAAAGGAGAGAGGAGAGCAAGAGAACAGAAGAAAGACAGGGGAGGTAATCAGATAGAGATTTAGAGAAGAGCAAGAAGAGAGAGAGTGAGGGAACTAGCCAGAAGACACGACCAGTCCGTGAGCAGGCAAACAGGCCCAACACCCACTCTGACACTAGCCCAAGCCAATGGCATGTATCAGATGCAGGCTCTGCTCACACCTACTGGCCTGAGGCTAAACCACGACCAACAACATTGGACACTTTATGGAACACAATGCCTTCACTATATAATCCTGGAATATCCAAGGTCTGAGATCATCTGCCTTTGGCCTAAAGAGCAGGAACCCGGACGTCATCAAATAAATCAGAAATACAGACATTGTCATCCTGCAAGAAACCTAGTATAGAGAAGACGGACCTACTGGTTGCCCTCTAGGTTACAGAGAGCTGGTAGTCCCATCCACCAAACTACCAGGTGTGAAACAGGGAAGGGACTCAGGGGGTATGCTAATTTGGTATAGAGCAGACCCAACTCACTCTATCAAATTATGAACGAAGAATTCACAAAATGGGACAACCACCAAATTGAGACTCTGCATGCAGAATTCTGCTAAAATATCCTCTGTGTACAACGTTGAACACCAAATAATGCATGCAGAGCAGAATTAGGCCGATACCCACTAATGATCAAAATCCAGAAAAGAGACGTTAAATTCTACAACCACCTAAAAGAAAGAGATTCCCAAACCTTCCATAACAAAGCCATCACCTACAGAGAGAAGAACCTGGAGAAGAGCAAACTAGAATGCAAACTAGAATGCTATTTGGCCCTATACAGAGAGCAGAATACCTGACCACTGTGACTGACTCAAACTTAAGGAAAGCTTTGACTATGTACAGACTCAGTGAGCATAGCCTTGCTATTGAGAAAGGCCGCCGAAGGCTGACCTGGCTCTCAAGAGAAGACAGGCTATGTGCTCACTGCCCACAAAATGAGGTGGAAACTGAGCTGCACTTCCTAACCTCCTACCCAATGTATGACCATATTAGAGACACATATTTCCCTCAGATTACACAGATCCACAAAGAATTAGAAAACAAACCCAATCTACTGGGTGAAGTACCACAGTGTGCCATCACAGCAGCAAGATTTGTGACCTGTTGCCACAAGAAAAGGGAAACCAGTGAAGAACAAACACCATTGTAAATACAACCCATATTTATGCTTATTTATTTTCCCATGCCAATAAAGCCCCTTGAATCGAATTGAATTGATAGAGTGAGTGAGTGAGTGAGTGAGTGAGTGAGTGAGTGAGTGAGAGAGAGAGAGAGAGAGAAAGAGAGAGAGAGAGAGAGAGAGAGAGAGAGATCCACAAAGAAGGTTCCAGGGTGATGAGCTATGACTGGATGGCGTCAGCGGGCGGAGAGACCACCCTTCCTCCTGTAATAGCCCCATCATCCTCTATCTCACTGGCTGCCTGCCTCGGTTTCGTGGCTGTGATCAGCCGTCCCTCAGGCAGCAGTGTACTGTCTGCATGGTCCTGAGTTATACGGTCCTTTAGTAATTCATCTGAGCGTCCTCCAGGCCCATAAACAGACGATTTATGCCCCTGGGGGAAATTACAGGGGCTGGCAGCACCAGGGAAGGAGCTAGGAACCTGGGCTGTCACCAGATAGAGAGGCTGATGGACTGCCCACTACGTGACTACGCCGTCAGCCTCCACCTTAGGCATCTCTCCTTCCCTTCATTCTTAGCCTTCCCAAGACATGGTCCTTGCTCGGCACCCCCTCTCTCCCTTCTGTCTCCCCCAGCCACCAATCCTCAGCCTGTGGAGACTCTGCCATACACCGCCCTCCCCTCCTTTTTAACCTCTTGGCGTGAGTCTCTAGTTCTGCACACCGGCCACAACTCAACAGTCAGTTTCTTTATGGCCACTAACTAAGAAAGAGAGGAAAAGTATTTCCTAAGAAGTATACAGTGATGGAGTGAGAGAGGAGAGGACGCTGTAGGAGGAGAGGAGTGATTGGTGAGAGAGAGGAGAGAGGAGTGATGGAGACAGAGAGAGGAGAGGACATTGTAGGAGGAGAGGAGTGATTGGTGAGAGAGAGGAGAGGAGTGATTGATGAGAGAGAGGAGAGAGGAGTGATGGAGCGAAAGGGGAGAGGAGTGATTGGTGAGAGAGAGGAGAGAGGAGTGATGGAGACAGAGAGAGGAGAGGAGTGATTGGTGAGAGAGAGGAGAGAGGAGTGATTGGTGAGAGAGAGGAGACAGGAGTGATGGAGACAGAGAGAGGAGAGGAGTGGATGCTGGAGGAGGAGAGGAGTGATTGGTGAGAGAGGTGAGAGGAGTGATGAGAGAGAGAGGAGAGGAGTGATTGGTGAGACAGAGGAGAGAGGAGTGATGGAGCGAGAGGGGAGAGGAGTGATTGGTGAGAGAGAGGAGAGAGGAGTGATAGAGACAGAGAGAGGAGAGGAGTGATTGGTGAGAGAGAGGAGAGAGGAGTGATGGAGACAGAGAGAGGAGAGGAGTGGATGCTGGAGGAGGAGAGGAGTGATGGAGTGATTGGTGAGAGAGAGGGGAGGAGTGATGGAGTGAGAGGGGAGTGATGAGGGGAGGAGTGATGAGCGAGAGAGGAGTGATGAGGAGAGGAGTGATGGAGAGAGAGAGGAGAGGAGTGATGGAGAGAGAGAGGAGTGATGAGGAGAGGAGTGATGGAGAGAGAGAGAAGAGGAGTGATGGAGCGAGAGAGGAGTGATGGAGAGAGAGGGGAGTGATGAGGAGAGGAGTGATGGAGAGAGAGAGAGGAGTGATGAGGAGAGGAGTGATGTAGAGAGAGAGGAGAAGAGTGATGAAGAGAGAGAGGAGAGGAGTGATGGAGAGAGAGAGGAGTGATGAGGAGAGGAGTGATGGAGAGAGAGAGAGGAGTGATGAGGAGAGGAGTGATGGAGAGAGAGAGGAGAGGAGTGACGAGGAGAGGAGTGATGGAGAGAGAGAGGAGAGGAGTGATGGAGAGAGAGAGAGGAGTGATGGAGAAATTTAACCCTCCCTCCCTCCCTCACTCCCTCTCCTTCTCTCTCTTCTGCTCTCTCCCTCCCTCCCTCCATCTCCTTCTCTGTGGATCATAACCCTGCTTTAGATAGCTTTAATTTCTCCTGCTCCTCAAAGCTGAGTCTTAGCACATGAAGTTTCTGAAGTGGCTTGAGCCCTTCTGGTATCTTTAAATGCCTGCTTGAATACTAATCCTCCATTTGAGGAAGGAAACTTTGCTCGGTACAGTTTGGACTCTCCATGTCACTCTCAGGGCTGGTTTTGGGACAGATTGATATAGTACTCTCCATGTCACTCTCAGGGCTGGTATTGGGACAGATTGATATAGTACTCTCCATGTCACTCCCAGGGCTGGTATTGGGACAGATTGATATAGTACTCTCCATGTCACTCCCAGGGCTGGTATTGGGACAGATTGATATAGTACTCTCCATGTCACTCCCATGGCTGGTATTGGGACAGATTGATATATTGTACTCTCCATGTCACTCTCAGGGCTGGTATTGGGACAGATTGATATAGTACTCTCCATGTCACTCCCAGGGCTGGTATTGGGACAGATTGATATAGTACTCTCCATGTCACTCTCAGGGCTGGTATTGGGACAGATTGATATAGTACTCTCCATGTCACTCCCAGGGCTGGTATTGGGAGAGATTGGACTCTCCATGTCACTCTCGGGGCTGGTATTGGGACAGTTTGGACTCTCCATGTCACTCCCAGGGCTGGTATTGGGACAGATTGATATAGTACTCTCCATGTCACTCTCAGGGCTGGTATTGGGACAGATTGATATAGTACTCTCCATGTCACTCCCAGGGCTGGTATTGGGACAGATTGATATAGTACTCTCCATGTCACTCTCAGGGCTGGTATTGGGACAGATTGATATAGTACTCTCCATGTCACTCCCAGGGCTGGTATTGGGACAGATTGATATAGTACTCTCCATGTCACTCCCAGGGCTGGTATTGGGACAGATTGATATAGTACTCTCCATGTCACTCCCAGGGCTGGTATTGGGACAGATTGATATAGTACTCTCCATGTCACTCTCAGGGCTGGTATTGGGACAGATTGATATAGTACTCTCCATGTCACTCTCAGGGTTGGTATAGGGACAGATTGATAAAGAAAGGATTCTTCAGTTTCTCACTCACACTGACTACAATTGGATGGCAGCTAAACCCAACTACTGCTGACAAAGGACCGTGGACCAAAACCTTCACCAAATCTCCCTCTCTGTTTCTCTCTTTTTGTCTTTTCGTTTTCCATCCAACCAGCTCTTCATCTCCATCTGTCTGTTTATTTTTGTACTTCATACACCCACTTGTTTCCTCTAAATTTGTTTGCCCTAACGTCAGGTCAATTGAAATATAATAATTCTCTCTGTTTTGCAGAGTCAAAGTGCTTCGGGCATTCCACCAGGAAGTCCTGTGTGTCTTCTGAGTGCTTCGGGCATTCCACCAGGAAGTCCTGTGTGTCTTCTGAAGCTTCTGGTTTAGAGTTTGGCAGGAGAACCAGGGACTGAGAGAGACAGATTAGTTGTGTAGATCGAGAACACGGCTTCCAGTGTGTACCCCAGTGGAACAAAACGGAGTGATGTCCATCTTTCCCTGATTCAACTACAACTCTCTTTTTTTTCCCATTCTCCCGTCTGTCAATCAATTCATCCAACCAGCTTTCTCTCTCTCTCTCTCTCTCTCTCTCTCTCTCTCTCTCTCTCTCTCTCTCTCTCTCTCTCTCTCTCTCTCTGTCTCTGTCTCTGTCTCTGTCTCTCTCTCTGTCTCTCTCTCTCTCTCTCTCTCTCTCTCTCTGTCTCTGTCTCTCTCTCTGTCTCTCTATCTCTCTCTCTCTCTGTCTCTGTCTCTGTCTCTCTCTCTCTCTCTCTCTCTCTCTCTCTCTCTCTCTCTCTCTCTCTGTCTCTCTCTCTCTCTCTCTCTCTCTCTCTCTCTCTCTCTCTCTTCCTCCATCTCCTTCTCCTTTTATTCTCCTCTCCTCCTCTTTTGCCCCTGGCATATTCCCACCTCGTTTGTAATTCAGATTTCATCCTGACAGTTTTTCACCACCGTATAACAGAGAGAGAGAGAGAGAGAAAGTTAGAGAGATACTATTGGATGTTTAGGAATTGGCCTGTAACGAGGTCAGCTGCCCGCACTCATCCTCCTCTCATCTGCCTCTCCCTCCCTCCTTTTTCTCCTTCCCTTATTTTTTAACAGCGTTTGATGTCTTCCCCGCAGCCGTCATCACCCACAATTTACGACCTTCAACTTTCTCATTAACACCCTCCCTCCCTCCATCCCTCCTTCACCGGAGAGACTCTCGTTACCGACACCGTAAATGTACTACTATGCTGTCCTCCACTTTCTTCCTTCCTCTCTTTTCCTCTCCTCCTCTCTCTTTCGCTCATGTTCTCTTTCTCCATCTCATTCTCAACCCCATTAGTCTATCTCTCATTTATCTTAACTCACAATCTTTAATTCTTCATCTTCCTCTTGCTCTCCTTGTCTCTTTCGCTTCACTTTCCTTCTTATTCCTCTTTCTCTATTCCTCTCTGTCCTTCTCTCTTTCTCTCTTTTCATAGCTCTCTCTTTCTCTCTCTCCCTCTGCTTCTCTACACTCATACTCACTATTCCATGATGTGTAAGTTGTAAGGTCCAAATCTGTGTTCCCCAGCCGGCCCTGCCCTCCAGCTGCTGGCTCCTCTTTCTGTCTGTGAGTGTAATGCTGGAGGTTGGCAGTAGGTTCCTGTGTCTGTTTGTGTTTCTCTGTGTCTGTCTGTGAGTAATGCTGGAGGTGTAAATGGAAGACCTAAACGGGTGTTTTGCCAAACAGATGTCTGGTTTTGGAGGGGAGACGACTAGGGAACTGTGTCAGTAGAGTTGATGTTGAGAAGGTGATGGGGCAAGGAGAGATCTCTCTCTCTGTCTCTCTCTCTCAATTCAATTCAATTCAATTCAAGGGCTTTATTGGCATGGGAAACATGTGTTAACATTGCCAAAGCAAGTGAGGTAGATAACATACAAAGTGAATATATAAAGTGAAAAACAACCAAAATTAACAGTAAACATTACACATACAGAAGTTTCAAAACAGTAAAGACATTACAAATGTCATATTATATATATATACAAATGGTTAAAGGACACAAGATAAAATAAATAAGCATAAATATGGGTTGTATTTACAATGGTGTTTGTTCTTCACTGGTTGCCCTTTTCTCGTGGCAACAGGTCACAAATCTTGCTGCTGTGATGGCACACTATGGAATTTCACCCAGTAGATATGGGAGTTTTTCAAAATTGGATTTGTTTTCGAATTCTTTGTGGATCTCTGTAATCTGAGGGAAATATGTCTCTCTAATATGGTCATACATTGGGCAGGAGGTTAGGAAGTGCAGCTCAGTTTACACCTCATTTTGTGGGCAGTGAGCACATAGCCTGTCTTCTCTTGAGAGCCATGTCTGCCTACGGCGGCCTTTCTCAATAGCAAGGCTATGCTCACTGAGTCTGTACATAGTCAAAGCTTTCCTTCATTTTGGGTCAGTCACAGTGGTCAGGTATTCTGCCGCTGTGTACTCTCTGTGTAGGGCCAAATAGAATTCTAGTTTGCTCAGTTTTTTTGTTAATTCTTTCCAATGTGTTAAGTAATTATCTTTTTGTTTTCTCATGATTTGGTTGGGTCTAATTGTGTTGTTGTCCTGGGGCTCTGTAGGGTGTGTTTGTGAACAGAGCCCCAGGACCAGCTTGCTTAGGGGACTCTTCTCCAGGTTCATCTCTCTGTAGGTGATGGCTTTGTTATGGAAGGTTTGTCTCTCTCTCTGTCTCTGTCTCTCTCTCTCTCTCTCTCTCTCTCTCTCTCTCTCTGTCTCTCTCTCTGTCTCTCTCTCTGTCTCTCTCTCTCTCTCTCTCTCTCTCTCTCTCTCTCTCTCTCTCTCTCTCTCTCTGTCTCTCTCTCTCTCTCTCTCTCTCTGTCTCTCTCTCTCTCTGTCTCTCTCTCTGTCTCTCTCTCTGTCTCTCTCTCTCTCTCTCTCTCTCTCTCTTTCTCTCTCTCTCTCTCTCTCTCTCTCTCTCTCTCTCTCTCGCAATGTTCAATGTAAGGGCTTTATTGGCATGGGAAACATGCAAGTGAAGTAGATAATTAACAAAGGTGAAATAAACAATGAAATGATTAACAGTAAACATTACAGTCACAAAAGTTACAAAAGAATAAAGACATTTCAAATGTCATATTATGTGCAGATAGTTAAAGTACAAAAACGGCATAAACATAAATAAACATAAATAAACATAAATATGGGTTGTATTTACAATGGTGTTGGTTCTTCACAGTTTTTTTGTGTGCTCTAGGGCAACGGTGTCTAGATGTAATTTGTATTTGTGGTCCTGGCAACTGGACCTTTTTTGGAACACCATTATTTTTGTCTTATTGAGATTAACTGTCAGGGCCAAGGTCGGGCACAGAATCTGTGCAGAGTATCTAGGTGCTGCTGTAGGCCCTCCTTGGTTGGGAACAGAAGCACCAGATCATCAGCAAACAGTAGACATTTGACATCAGATTCTAGTAGGGTGAGGCCGGGTGCTGCAGACTGTTCTAGTGCCCTCGCCAATTCGTTGATATATATGTTGAAGAGGGTGGGGCTTAAGCTGCATCCCTGTCTCACCCCACGGCCCTGTGGAAAGAAATGTGTGTTTTTGCCAATTTTAACCGCACACTTGTTGTTTGTGTACATGGATTTTATAATGTCGTATGTTTTCCCCCCGACATCACTTTCCATCAGTTTGTATAGCAGACCCTCATGCCAAATTGAGTCACAAGCTTTTTTAACAACAACAAAGCATGAGAAGACTTTGCCTTTGTTTTTTAGTTAGTTTGGGTGTCAATTAGGGTGTGCAGGGTGAACACGTGGTCTCTCGCACAATAATTTGGTAAAAAGCCAATTTGACATTTGCTCAGTACATTATTTTCAATGAGGAAATGTACGAGCTGTTAATGACAACGCAGTATTTGATCATGTATATGTTATTGCTGTTTGTTCTTTGTTATAAGGCCGAAAAAATTGGAGAAGTGGTTTATCCATACATCTCCATTTTGGATAGATAACTCTTCATGTTGTTGTTTGTTTAGTGTTTTCTAATTTTCCCAGAAGTGGTTAGAGTCTATGGATAGCTGATTTCTGATGTTCTGTTCCTTATTTTCCGTATTGTATTTCTGTATTGTTTTAGTGATTCATCATAGTGAAGGAGTAGACTAAGGTCTCAATGTTTTTAGTTGGACAGGTTTCTCAATTTCTTTCTTAGGTTTTTACATTCTTCATCAAACCATTTGTCATTGTTGTTATTTGTTGTTATTTCCTTAGGTATTCTGCTTGATTTTTTTTATTTGATAGGGAAGCTGAGAGGTCAATTATACTATTAAGATTTTCTACAACCAAGTTTACACCTTCACTTTTATAGTGAAACATTTTGTCCAGGAAATTATTCCAGTAAATTTTGTCCAGGAAGTTTGTACAGGAAGTTTGTTGTTGCCTAATTGTTTTTTGGTAGGTTTCCAAACTATTTTCCTTCCATCTATAGCATTTCTTAACATTATAAAGTTCCGTTGGATTTGATTCCTCATGATTGAGTATTGCTCTGTTCAAGTAGACTGTGATTTTGCTGTGATCTGACAGGGGTGCCAGTGGGTTGACTGTGAATGCTCTGAGAGACTCAGGTTTGAGGTCAGTGATAAAGTAGTCTACAGTACTATTTTGCTGTAATCTGATAGGGGTGTCAGTGGGCTGTCTGTGAATGCTCTGAGAGACTCAGGTTTGAGGTCAGTGATAAAGTAGTCTACAGTACTATTGCCAAGAGATGAGCTGTAGGTGTCCCCTCGAAGCCTACCATTGACTATGTACATACCCAGCACGCAACAGAGCTGTAGGAGTTGTGACCTGTTTATGTTGGTTATGTTGTCATAGTTGTGCCTAGGGGGGCATATGGGGGAGGGAATGCTGTCACCTCCAGGCAGGTGTTTGTCCACCTGTGTGCTGAGGGTGTCAGGCTCTTGTCCAGTTCTGGCATTTAGGTCGCCACAGACTAGTACATGTCCCCCCCTCCCGAGTCTCTTCCCTGTTTTACTCCTGGTAGTTTGGTGGATGGGACTACCTGCTCTCTGTAACCTAGAGGGCAACCAGTGGATCCATCTCCTCTATACCAGGTATCTTGTAGGATGACAATGTCTGTGTTAGTGAGATACTGACGGCTTTGTGTTCCAAAAAGTGTCCAATGTTGTTAGCTGTGTGGTTTGGCCTAAGACCAGTAAGTGGGAGCAGAGCCTGCTGTTTAATATCTCTCTCTCTGCAACCTTCACACATCTCTGTCTCTCTCTCAGTGCATGCTGGGAGTGTTTTGTAGTTGAGAGGCCGTGTGGAGGGCTCTTGTCCTTCCTTATTTTCTTGATTCTTTCCTTGGGTCTTTTCTTTCAATTTTTCTTAACAAATGGCACAATGTTAACGCACTGTTAGTTTAACGGTACCCCCTATTTTATTTTTAAGTTAGGGAGGAAGAAGACAGAGTTTTAGTTTCCTGTGGTTTGAACTGTGTGGTACGCGCGATGGATTCCCAGCCTAGCGCGGAGGAGATGCTGTCGTTACGGCATGGATTCAGGTGTGTTCCTTAGAATGAAGTTAAGATGGAGGAGGTTATGCTCACAGTCGGCAAACAGGTAGGAGCTGAATTTAAACATTCTTCATCCAGAATGAACAAAGCTGTGGTTGTGTTCATGAAAATAGTACATTTGGTCGGTAGGCTGATTGAGTGGAATATTGGTAAGGGATGTGTTGGTGCTGATTTCTCCTCTTTCGACTCCTTCAACTAGGGTGGTAGTTGCGAATCTGCCTCTGTTTACGACGGATGATCAAATCAGGAAAGAGCTGAGTTGTTTTGATAGCGGTTTTCCTGTACTGTCGGCAAGTTTTCAGGCAGATGCCGTTAACCTGTTTGGGGTAGGGGGCAGCATTTTCACTTTTGGTTAAATAGCGTGCCCAAACTGAACTGCCTCCTACTCTGTCCCAGATCCTAATATATGCATATTATTATTAGTATTGGATAGAAAACACTCTGAACCCAGAGGACAAACCATTCAGATTTTTTTTTGAGGTCACAGTCTTTGTGGCACCATTGACTTTCCTGCAGTTCCTACCGCTTCCACTGGATGTCACCAGTTTGTAGAAATTGGTTGAGGTTTTTCCTTTGTGTAATAAAGAAGTACCATAGCTCAGAACAAGAGTCAATTCATGTGTACCTTTTGATAGAGGCGCGTAACCAGAAAAGTAGCGTCAGTTTGTTTTGCTCCTGTATTGAACACAGA
Source organism: Oncorhynchus kisutch (assembly GCF_002021735.2). Classification (NCBI taxonomy): domain Eukaryota; kingdom Metazoa; phylum Chordata; class Actinopteri; order Salmoniformes; family Salmonidae; genus Oncorhynchus; species Oncorhynchus kisutch. Next base: position 51,796,286 of record NC_034195.2, read on the forward strand.
TCATCCCGTCTTCAATTTGATCGATTATATACGTTTAGAAATACCTAAAGTTGTATTACAAAAGTATTTTGAAATGTTTTGGCAAAGTTTACAGGTAACTTTTGAGATATTTTGTAGCGACGTTGCGTAAGTTGGAAGCTGTGTTTTTCTGGATCAAACGCGCCAAATAAATGGACATTTTGGATATATATCGACGGAATTAATCGAACAAAAGGACCATTTGTGATGTTTATGGGACATATTGGAGTGCCAACAAAAGAAGCTCGTCAAAGGTAAGGCTTGATTTATATTTTATTTCTGTGTTTTGTGTTGCGCCTGCAGAGTTGAAATATGCTACTCTCTCATTGTTTACTGTATGTGCTATCATCAGATAATAACATTTTATGCTTTCGCCGAAAAGCCTTTTGAAATCTGACATGTTGGCTGAGTGTAGCTTTAATTTGCTATCTTGCTTGTGCAATTTAATAAAAGTTCGATTTTTATAGAAATGTATTTGAATTTGGCGCTCTGCATTTTCCCTGGCTATTGGCCATGTGGGACGCAAGCGTCCCCCCTACCCCAGAGAGGTTAAGCATGTTGTTTCGTTCCGGCAGAAAGTGTTCATGTTTCTGAATAACAATGAGCAAAAAAAAAAAAGAAGAGAGGCATGGTGTCCTCTCACCCAGGAAACGTTTTAGGAAGAAGGTCACAACCTAAGGGTAAGAGTCTACCTTCAGACACTGTTTAGATAGATTTTTTTTTTCTTCTGGCAATGGGGCTTTTGAGCTTTGCTATTGGTCTATTTCTTTGCTGTCTTTTATTGTCCACTACTTATGGAGACTCTTCGGGTAGGATCGCTTAATATAAATGGTGCCAGAGATGTGGGAAAGAAGAGTCTGTTGGGTGAATATGTTCTGCAAGAGGCGCATAGTGATGTGGCGAATGAAGTCGACAAGTCATGGAACAAATGTTAGTGTGGTGGCAGTACTTTTTGCACTGGCTCTGGCCGTAAAAATGTGCTCCTCAAAGGACTTTTTTTTTGAAAAAAAAGCAGAAATTAACAACATGGGTTTGTCCTTATAAATGTGTATGCGCCTAACACAAGGAGAGAGAGGGGGCGTGTGTTTGGGGTTTCTTAGACAGAAACTCTCACAGGTAGCGCCTGAGGAGAAGCTGGTGGTCAGCGGGGACTTGAACAGGATTTTTACAAAAGACAGAAATGGGGATAGGAGCCTCATTCAGGCTAATTTGGGGTGTTAAGGGACATCATTTAGCAGTTTGACCTAGTGGATGTTTGGAGAACTAGACATCCCAAAACAAGACAGTATACATGGGTGAAAGTCTTTGGGGCTAGAGTGAGCGCAGCCCGACTCGGTCGGTTTGACATGTCCAGGAATCAGAGGCTGCTGGGCGCTACCCTTCTCCCGGTGGGGTTTTCGGATCCCCACATAACCATGGCTGTCTATTTCACCAGATCCTTGGCACACATCCTATTGGAAGTTTAATGTAAAACTCTTACAAGATGCCACTTTTTGCTCTGTTTTACAGACTTCTTGGGAAAGGAGGGGGGCAACGAAGAGAGGAGTATGAGTCTCTGAGTCAATGGTGGGTGGGAAAAGTCGAAATTCAGCTTTTCTGTCAACAGTACACAGCTATCTTGTCCTCAGAGGCTAGAAGATTATTGGGGGAACTCGAGCGTAGTATAAGTGAAGTGGAGGTAGAGCTGGTGGCAATGTAGGCCTCCAAGCTAATTTACCTGAATTACGTAGGCCATTTCTTCCAGGTTAAAGCAAAGGGAGCACTTGTAAGAGCTAGATTCTCCATGCTCAAGGAGATGGATGCTCCCAGCTCCTTCTTCTTTGGTTTGGAAAGACAGAGCGGTGAAGCCAAGGTTATGCATTGTCTACGGCTGTCAGATGGGCGTGTGACCTCTGTGGAGACTGTGGAGTTTTATACTGAGTTGTATAGGGCAGAATTGTGTGATCCTATGTGTGCTCAGGTTTTGTTTTCCGAACTCCCTAAGCTCTCTCTGGCACAGAGGTATGAAATGAACATTCCCCTGTTGTCCCATGAACTGGCAAAGACCATAACCCAGATGTTCCCCGGCCGTGCACTGGGGGTCGATGGACTACCAGTGGAGTTTTAATAAAAAATTATGGGGAATAATTGGACAGGATTTCTTTTGCATGTTGAGTGAGTGAGTCGGGGTAGGAGAGTTGCCGATGAGCTGCCATCGGGCGGTTCTGACTCTCCTGCCCAAAAAGGGGACTTGTGTGAACTTAAGAACTGGAGGCCTATGGCATTGCTCTGTGCGGACAACAAGATATTTGCCAAGGTCCTCTCTAACAGACTGAAGTCCCATCTGGACTCTATATTACACAAGGACCAGACATATTGTGTACCGGGACCCTCAATCACGGACAACATGTTCTTAATTAGGGATGTTGGACGTGTCGAGAAGTTCTAATGTGAACTTTTGACTGGTCTCTTCAGACCAAGAGAAGGCTTTTGATAGAGTGGACCATGAGTATCTGTTTAATGTGATTCAGTTTGGGGAAAGATTTCTGGCTTGTGTGAAGATGTTGTATGCTGGGGTGTCATGTATGGTCAAGGTGGGAGGACGGCTCAGTAGGCCAGTCTGGGTGAGATGGGGCATTAGACAAGGATGCCCTCTATCGAGGCAGATATATACATTAGCCATTGAGCCTTTTCTGGGCCTCCTACGCAGGAGACTGCAGGGAGTGTGCTGGACAGGCATTGGTGTGTTGACAGGCATAGCAGTGTTGGCACATGCAGATTAAGTGTCTGTGATGGTCAGGGATGGACAGGATATGCAGGCACTAGAGACTAGTCTGAAGGTGTACGAGGAAGCTCCGTCAGCTAAGGTGAACTGGGGAAAGAGCAAAGCTCTGTTATGTGGGGCATGGAGGGATAGGGCCCACCCTCTGCTTTCAAGGGGTTTGCAGTGGGGCAACGAAGGGCTTAACCTTTTTGGGGGTGTATCTGGGCTCAGAGAGGTGGGTCAGGAAGAACTGGGAGGGGCTGTCACAGGCTGTGGTATCAAGACTGGCCAGGTGGAGGTGGCTCCTGTCCCAAGTGCCATATAGAGGGAGGGTGCTGATAATCAACAACCTGGCGGCATCTTCCCTGTGGCATAAACTGGCTGTCCTCAACCCCACTTCCTGTCTGCTCGCAGACCTGCAATGCAAGCTGTTGGATTTTTTTCTGGTCTGGCACGAAGGAGGACAGGGCTTGGTGGAACTGGAGAGCAGGGTGGCTGCATTCCGACTAAAGGCGGCGCAGAGACTGCTGTACCATACTGATGTCGGCTGGAGGGAACCAGCATGCTGCTGAAGAGAGCTGGCGGATTAGGGTTGGACCCAGCAGCTGTTCCTCATGAGACTAGAGAGACTGAGTACAGCAGTTCTCTCTGACTTTAGCTCTTTTTGGTGCTGAGGCCCTGGCAGGTGTTATTAAGGCCCACACGAGAAGGGGGTGTGGAGCCTGGGCTGTGGGAGGAGCCCATCTTCCACAACCCAGCCATCCTTTTCAGATCGGTTCAGTCGGCCACCCTGAAGAGGCGACTGATGGCAGCAGTTATACTAAGGCTGGGTGACCTGCGGCTGCTGGGGGAGGAGGGGTGGAAAACTCTGAAAATCCTGGCACAACAAACAGGACTAACATCTCTTAGGCTGCTGGGGAGATTCCTGGGGGAGGTCCAGGAGGTACTGTCTGAGCCGCTAAGGGGTGTGTTTGAGCGGACAAAGGGGGAGGGGCCACAAATGTATCCACCACTGCAGGTGACGTCAGAGACTGGGACTGGCAAGGGGGTCTGGAGGACTTTTTAGATTTTAAAAATCCGAGCCTGGGGTAGTTTGAGGGGGTGGGAGGTAAAGCCCTCTACAACCTCTGCATTAAGGTAAGGAACATTGGGAGGCACATCAGGCACATCAATGGCAGGGGGTATGTGGGCCGAGAGTTTGGTGGGTTTTAGATGGAGGGGGCTCTACAAACTCCCAGTACCAAAGAGGTCAGGGAGGGTTCTACATGGAGCCCTGGCCACTAACAGCTGGTTGGCACGGGTCGACCCAGGAGTCAGACAGGGGTGTCCTTTCTGTGTCATGAGTGAAATTGTGATTCAGGTGTTTTCTGAATACGGCTGTAGAAGTATTGAGGTTTTTGGTTACTGTGATGTGTGGTGTTGTTTTGTATCATGGGGTAGAGGGCAAGGTGAATGTGCAGTGCTGTGGATATTTCATGAAATGAAATGAGGTTGCATCATTAAAGAAAGACACAGCGTTTTTTTTAAGTCTCTCTCATACACTCTTTACTGGAGAGGTTCTGCAAAGCTCTGTAATGATCTGCAACGCCAGCTTCATCCAGCTGTGAGGAGTGAGGGCTCTAGGCAATTAGGAAAGGTCCATCCAGCTGAGTAGTCTGGGTCTCTTCTACTGTGAACTGTCTCAGTTAAACCACTGGCACTAGCCATGGCAGTTCTGGTCTAACACTGCTCTCTTAGAAAAAAGGTTCTACCTGAAACCAAAAAGGGTTCTACCTGGAACCAAAAAGGGTTCTAAGTGGAACCAAAAAGGGTGCTCCTATGGGGAAGAACCCTTTTGGAACATTTTATTCTAAGAGTTGTAGCAGCCTAACACTACGGGCTTGGTGAATAACTGTTTTGACGCAGCGTTAGCCTACGTCTCCAAGAACCCACTTAATTTTCCTATGATTGCAAACCTCACTCGGGAAGTGTGTGTGTGTGTCAGAAGTGATCTGTTAGAGGAGTAGTTGAATAAGGAAGAGTCTGCCTCCTTGTAAACAAGTAATTACAGCTACTCAGACTGCACTGTCAAAATGTTAGTAGGAGGAACTGCTATGACGAGGTGCACTGGTCACAAACGGTACAGCTCAGAGAAATAGCTGAGTTTAGCATAAGCTGAAATTAAGCTGGCAATAGAGGACACCCAAACATCTCTAGCTGTCGTACCGAAACACCATCTGTGCTGTACTCTGCTCCATGTCTCCCATCCACTTTAACCCAAAATATATTATATACACTGAGTGTACAAAACTATTTCCATGACGTAGAATGACCCGGTGAATTCAGGTGAAAGCTATGATCCCTTAATGATGTCACCTGTTTAATCAACTTCAAATCAGCTTAGATGAACGGGAGGAGACAGGGGGTTAAAGAAGGATTTTTAAGCCTTGAGACAATTGAGACATGGATTGTGTATGTGTGCGATTCAGAGGGTGAAATGTGCAAGACAAAATATTTATGTGCATTTGAACGGGGTATGGTAGTAGGTGCCAGGCGCACCTGTTTGAGTGTGTCAAGAACTGCAACGCAATAGTTTCCCATGTGTATCAAGAATGTTCAACCACTCAAAGGACGTTCAGGAAACTTGACAAAACTGTGGGAAGCGTTGGAGTCAACATGGGCCAGCATCCCTGTGGAATGCTTTCAACACCACAGTCCATGCCCAGACTAATTGAGGCTGTTCTGAGGGCAAAAGGGGGTGCAACTCAATATCAGGAAGGTTTTCTTAATGTTTGGTATACTAAGTGTAGATCTCTCTGTTCAACATCATCTTCGTTGCTTTGTGTTTGGGGTTTTAGGTTGTGTTTCTATATAAGCACTTTGTGACATCTGCTGATGTAAAAAGGGCTGTTTCTTCCTGATGTTTTGTGCACTCAGTTTATATACGGTGCATTCATTGAGATGGCCTGATAACTAACCTATCAAGAGAGCCTGTCACTTCCCCCTGTGGTCTGAGAACGTTGATTTACGGTGCATTCAGAAAGTATTCAGACCCTTTGACTTTTTCAACATTTTGTTACATTACAGCCTTATTTTAAAATAGATTCAATAGTTTTTTTTTTCTCTCATCAATCTACACACAATACCCCATAATGACATCACAATACCCCATAATGACATCACAATACCCCATAATGACATCACAATACCCCATAATGACATCACAATACCCCATAACTCCAAAGCAAAACATTTTTGCTCATTCATAAAAATAAAAAAACCAGAAATACCTTCTTTACATCAGTATTAGTATTCAGGCCCTGAGGCCATGAGACTCAAAATTGAGCTCAGGTGTATCCTGTATCTTTGAGATATTTCTACAACTTGATTTGGAGTCCACCTGTGGTAAATTCAATTGATTGGACATGATTTGGAAAGGCACACACTTGTCTATATATGAGAACAACCGTCTCGATTTGGTCATAGCAACATTTGAAATAGTGTTTTTTACGAGACACAGAGTTAGAAAATAGTATATCGTACACTACAGTTGAGGAACAACGGGAAAGTAATTCTGCTTTGTAAGTTGATAAACTTGTAACCTCACTTTGAGAAAATGGCCCTGGAATGTTTTAGTAAACCTACTGGAGAGCTCTTCTTTGTATACACTCATTCAGCATCGTTCACACCCTCTTAAGCATTAGCCCCACCCATTCAGCATCGTTCACACCCTCTAAAGCTTTAGCCCCACCCATTCAGCATCGTTCACACCCTCTAAAGCTTTAGCCCCACCCATTCAGCATCGTTCACACCCTCTAAAGCTTTAGCCCCACCCATTCAGCATCGTTCACACCCTCTAAAGCTTTAGCCCCACCCATTCAGCATCGTTCACGCCCTCTAAAGCTTTAGCCCCACCCATCTCTTTATGGATTCACATGTGAGGCCATCTACTAAACAACCAAAGATTTCAAGACTAAAGGCTGGTTTATACTACGGGTATGTCGTAAATTTAATCTGGAGTGCCAGAGTGCGCTCAGAGAGCACTCTAAATTCAGAGCGTTGTCAGATTGTCCATTTGTTATTTCAGAGAGTTTCCCCATCAGAGCTTTCAGAGCGCACACTGGACTCTCTGGCCGAGGAGTAGGGTTGATCCGAGTGTTCTGGCCTCAAAGGGGTGGCTGGTAGCCTAGTGCTTACAGCGCTGGACTAGTAGACGAAAGGTTGCAAGATTGAATCCTTGAGCTGACAAGGTCAAAATCTGTTGTTCTGCTCCTTAACAAGGCACTGTTCCTAGGCCCTCATTGAAAATAAGAATTTGATCTTAACTGACTTGCCTAGTTAAATAAAGGTAAAATATTTGTTTTAAAGGCACCCAAGCTACTTCCAGACACATAATGAGAGAACACCTCACTCTGACCATTTTACTCGCCCTAGCAGAGCTGGTTGGGCTGTTTTTCATGTTATCCATAGCGTTGGTGACTGTAACGGTCCTGCTGGCAACAATTTAATTACGCATTTTTTGCCAATGTTTACTGACACTGGTCATATTCAACGAGTGTTGAGTGTTTGTAAATTGGTCAGTTATTATGCGCTCTACCAATGAACCATAATCCCAACTCATAATGTTACTACCCTGCATGAATATGCAGGTAGCTAACCAACCAGGTTTAATGTTAGCTAACTAACATTAGGCTATAACTAGCAATGCAAATGGCTCTGAGATACAAATAATATTACTACACAGATCATAACACGTAACATTAGCTAGCTAGCTAACAGTACAGTTTAACTTTAAATGAAAATTACATTCTGACAAAATTTGAAATGTGTAATTTCTGAACATTTTGCTAGCTTGACTATCTTATCCATATACACGGATGGACACTTCTCCGTCTCTGTTATGGTTGCCCTTAGTTTGAAGTTGTAATCCAGAGACAGGTGTTTAATACCTCTGCATATTTGCATATTTGCAATCAAACGGCTATCATACTCTAAACTTGGTTCAAAACTCGGCAACACTTATGTAGTTCTACATTTTTTATATCTTTCAAAGAATCTGCATTAGAAAGGATTACCTACACATACTGACCAGCTCATGATATAGACAGAAGCGTGCTACACGGCAGACCAATCAAAACTAATTTCTCGGCAAGTCCAGCCCACTCATTATCTCAGCCAATCATGGCTAGCGGGATGGTTGCCTTCATTTTCTGTTGCTAAACCATCTAGACTTGTAATTGAACTATTTTATTCTTATTTACACATGTTTGTTATAAAGGCACAATAAATATCACATGAACCAGAAGGCATTTCTTGCCCGCAAAAAACACATTTTGATTAAAAGAAAGTTTAAGTTCAAATGGCTCTCCTGTGAAGTAGTGATGTGTGACATACACCTAGTTTCCTGAAACAAATAATAAAGACACACCTGTCTATATAAGGTCCCACAGTTGACAGTGCATGTCAGACCAATAACCAAGCCATGAGGTCGAAGGAATTGTCCGTAGAGCTCTGAGACAGGATTGTGTAAAGGCACAGATCTGGGAAAGGGTACCAAAACACTTATAAAACATTGAAGGTCCCCAAGAACACAGTGGCCTCTATCATTCTTAAATGGAAGACGTTTGGAACCACCAATATTCTTCCCCCTGGCCAAACTGAGTAATCAGGGGAGAAGGGCCTTGGTCAGGGAGGTGACTAAAAACCCGGTGGTCACTCTGACAGAGCTCCAGAGTTCCTCTGTAGTGACGAGAGAAACTTCCAGAAGGACAACCATCTCTGCAGCACTTCACCAATCAGGTGGAAGCCACTCCTCAGTAAAAAGCACATGACAGCGCAGTTGGAGTTTGTCAAAAGTCACCTAAAGGACTCTCAGACCATAAGAAACAAAATTCTTTGGTCTGAATGCCAAGTGTCACGTCTGG